>NC_139680.1:22094026-22308864 GCF_964106915.1 Podarcis gaigeae
CTTAACGGGTGTGAGCACTGATTTCAAGAAGTCATTCTGAGAATCACTCTCACGTATTACCGAGGTATTCAATCCAATACTTGATCTCCTCCTCGGTTTCCTTGGCTTTCTGCCAGTGGAAGAACATTCAGTTGTTACCAGAGAAAGACTTTGACTAACTGAAGGTAGCTCACTTTCTGAATTTATGTGATAGTTGCTGCTACTTTCAGCAAATTCCAAGTGGTCCAGTTTTTCCGAAGACAGTCTGTACTCATTGTTTGTCTGGAAAAGGTGACTTCCAGTCTTAGCTGTAAAGCAATCCTTCATTTCACTGTGTTTCTCTGCAGAGGACATTTCAGCTTTCGCCATTGTGGGAAGCAAGCCATCTTCCAAGCAAAATGTATTTCTTAAATGTTTGCCACTAGATTCTTTCAGAGTTGTGTGTTTGGAGTCACCTGCATAAACTGGAGAACTGCTTAGCACTTCTCTGGCTCCTTCAACTTCAGGCACACATTTGCTAGATTCCTTTTTCAGGTTCTTGCTTTTAGAATTTCCCAACAAGTTAGTGAAACTTGAGTTTAAATGGTCACTGCTCTCTCCTACAAGCAGAAAGCAATTAACATTGCATTAAAAGCAGAAAACAACCAGCATCTTAAAGACGATTCAAAGAAATCGGCACAACACTATTCAGTTATTTTTGAAAGAGGCTTTAATCCCCACTGATTTCAGCTGATGGTTGGGTGGACAAGGTTTGGTGAATATGGCCTTGCGAGCAAAATTGCACCCTCTGGCAACAAGTAACTTGTGCCTGGTTAATTCCTGTGATTACTTTGTATCACAAATTACTTTGAAGCTTTGAACAAGGCAAGAGACTTAAAAAGTCATACTTTTATGCTTACAATTAGAAATACTAGAGCATCAAGAAATTTCCCCCTCATAACTGAGAAAAATCTATTTCAACAGCTCTCTTCAGTAAAACATCCCATGCAGTCCTTAATCTTTGTATGACTACAGCATTATACACACCATGTCCACTGATGCAAGCCTGGAAAGAGGCCACATAGCCAATTTAATCTCATATGCATCGTTAAAACATCTTATTTACAATATACTATCTAACATGAGACAATATTTTATATTTATGTTTTAATTTTTACACATGAATACTAGAAGTCCCCCCCTCCTTTTACCTGATGACAATGCGCAAGCTGAACTGGTAGAAACAAGAATTGATTCATGCATTGCTGGATTAGAACTAGAGTCAGATCCCTGAGACATCTGTGAAGCTAAAAGTGCAAATAATTAGCTAAATAATTCATAGATTCAATTTTTGTATTTCAATACATGTAAAGGTACAGAACAAATAGATTTATTAAATACTAATGTGTTAATACAAACACTATACTACTATATAGTACTATATTTACAAGCCTTTTAGAAATTCAAATTAGTTTTAAATATTTTAGATGTGTTAAGTGTTCAGTATTTAATAGTTATAAAGCTACTGAGAGACTTGTCTGTCTTCAATGAAGGATTGTTAACAGCTTAGAGGAGTTCTTAAATCTAGATCTGACAGGCAGAATATTCCCCACACTTCTACTGGTTTCTGCTTTTTGATATTGCAGAGAAGGAGAAAACATGAAAAGAAAAAAGTCTATTTATGATTAAAATAAATATAAATGTGCTAGTTTAGAACAAAAAAGTAACATGTTCTAGGGTCTAGGAAAACTTTCACATCCCATCACAACACTTACTGTAAAGCTTAATACAATTTTTCTCATACTTATTTATATTAAGAGCAAAGTAAACAAGGCTTCAATATGTATGGGTTTAGATAACATACACATGAATAAGCTGCAAAACCTAAGACATCAAACTCAGGTGTTTTACACAAAATAACAAAATATATCAGTATGTTTCCAGCACTATAGTCTGGTTCAGGGGCAAAATACTGGCAAAATGGTGACAATGCCCAGAAAACATCAGCAATAAAAAAGTAAAATAATTTTTGCCCTTTCACAAATCACAAGAAACATAGAATCATACCAGTAGGGGAAAGATTTTCTCTTTTCTCCTTCATTTCTTTTATTCTTTTCTCCATTGCTCTGCACTGATACTTTATTTTACTTGCTGGGCTGTAGACTAATGAACCATCATCTTTAAATAACAAAACCGGTGCATCTGTTTCTAAAAGGCAAATTATAAGGCGGATTCAATATTCAATGGCAATATTCAAAGTAACATTTTGAAAAACTAATTTTATACAATTTTATAGCTACAGGTTTTCAGCAAGTTTCCAAAAACTTTTCAAACGTATCTAAACAAGTGGGAAACACAACTAGAATGCTGCAGTGTATCTTCACCTCCTCACAGTATCACTCTGGTTCATGGTTCTAGCTAATCAGCTATAGCCTCCCATAGGACACAACATTCATCCAATTCAATATTTAATTCAGTTTATTGTGGCCAAGAGATTAAACTTGAAACATGACAGATTCAGTCAGTCAATAAAAGAACCAAACACATGCAATACAACAGAGGCAGTCAATGTGGTGTTGTCTACAAGTTATTGAACTCCGATTCCTACAATCCCTCACTATTGGCCATGCTGGCTGAAACTGATGGAGTCCCAGAACGTAGGGAGATGTTCACATTAGCTACTACTGCATTACAACAGGCTTCCTCAAACTTGGCCCTCCAGATGTTTTGAGACTACAGTTCCCATCATCCCTGACCACTGGTCCTGCTAGCTAGGGATGATGGGAGTTGTAGGCCAAAAACACCTGGGGGGGGGGCGAGTTTGAGGAAGCCTGCACTACAATATAGGGATATGAGGTGGGATAAGCAACACATGCTAACCCAACAATGGAAATTAAGATCAGGCTGGTATTTCACCAGCTATTTCCTGGTCCTATCTACTTCTGCCAATACTTTTGTCACTGCTAAAGAAACTACAGTGGTACCTCGGGTTAAGTACTTAATTCGTTCAGGAGGTCCATACTTAACCTGAAACTGTTCTTAACCTGAAGCACCACTTTAGCTAATGGGGCCTCCTGCTGCTGCTGTGCTGCTAGAGCACGATTTCTGTTCTCATCCTGAAGCAAAGTTCTTAACCTGAAGCACTATTTCTGGGTTAGCGGAGTCTGTAACCTGAAGCATATGTA
Organism: Podarcis gaigeae; assembly: GCF_964106915.1. NCBI lineage: Eukaryota > Metazoa > Chordata > Lepidosauria > Squamata > Lacertidae > Podarcis > Podarcis gaigeae. The sequence continues at coordinate 22,097,170 of NC_139680.1, forward strand.
ACCAGAGGTACCACTGTATGGGAATTTTATCTGCTAATAAATATTTTACTTAAAACTTACTGATCAATCAGGCAGAGCCCAAAAAGGGGGGGGGAGAGGGAGAAATGCACATGGAAACTAGATGCTGGATGCAGATTTCCCTATTATGTGTAGCTAACTTTGGCATTTGTGCTGCAGCTAATCCATGCAAGGCAAACTATCTCTATATATAGATTGCTGCTGCTAGATGAAGGCGTACACCAGACTTTTTAAAAAGGCACTAATTCTGGAGAAACCTTAACAGAAAATATTATTCTGAACGTAAGTTATCTGATTTATAATATCCTATAGAATTCCACAGTATGGAAAGGCTGAGTGTCTAACATGGATAGTGGTGAGGAAGGTTGGCTATCTGGGTCTCATTACCCTTGTAGAAAAACTTTGGAGTGTCTGTCAAAAACTGCTCCCTTTCTTGCTCAGAGTTGGTTCTGAATGTGGGTGAAGCACATATACTTTATTGTAGCTTACTGATTCCAGGAAACAATAGTAATAATAGTAATAATTTATTTCCATACCTCCCATCTGGTTTCCCCAGCCACTCTTGGAGGCTCCCAACAGAATATTAAAAACACAATAAAACATCAAACATAAAAACTTCCCTTAACAGGGCTGCCTTTAGATGTCTTCTAAGTCAGATAGTTGTTTATTTCCTTGACATCTGATGGGAGGACGTTCTACAGGGCAGGCACCACTACTAAAAAGGCCCTCTGCCTTGTTCCCTGTAACCTCACTTCTCGCAGGGAGAGAACCACCAGAAGGCCTTCAGATATGGACCTCAGTGTCTGGGCTAAAGAACGGGGTTGGAGACGCTCCTTCAGTTATACTGGGCTGAGGCCGTTTAGGGCTTTAAAGGTCAGCACCAAGGCTTTGAATTGTGCTTGGAAACGTACTGGGAGTTAATGTACATCTTTCAGGACTGGTGTTATATGTTCTCGGCGGCCACTCCCAGTCATCAGTCTACCTGCCACATTCTGGATTAGTTGTAGTTTCCGGATCACCTTCAAAGGTAGCCCCACGTAGAGCACATTGCAGTAGTCCAAGCAGAAGATAACAAGAGCATGCACCACTCTGGCGAGACAGTCTGTGGGCAGGTAGGGTCTCAGCCTGTGTACCAGATGGAGCTGGTAGACAGCTGCCCTGGACACAGAAATATATCCAGCCAAAGAGAGGAGTGCAGAGGAGGCTGGCCCAGAACAGAGACTAGAACTATGTATGACAGCTGAGCACGCCTGAGTTTCTCCTTTCTAACCAGAGACTGCAGCGTGGGAAATCAAAGGATTCAGAGCACATTGACCCCAAACTGGCCATTGGGGAGGATTTGAGAAAGTTATAGAGAAACAAGTTTGCGGAAAATTTAGTTGCTCCTGTTCCTCTTTCCTCCACAAATGATCAATTAGTAGGGAAAGACAAGAAAGAGGAACAAAATAGTGAAGGAAGACATTTGCCTTCTCCCTTCTCATGGTTTATCTGACCCTACAAATTTCACAGAGGACTCCACTTCTTGATATCAGTTTCAATTACAATTGAAAAACCATTCCTTAAGACCATCCTCAAGTTTTTGAAAATCCCAGTATTTCTTTTCAGTGCATTAGAACAGGTTTTATACTTGCCTGTTGCTGCTTTTTGTATAGCTAACTCTTTAGTCAGAACATCAATCCTTTTTTGTAGTCTCTTGTCATTTTCCGGAGCTTTTCTAACAACGTCTTTGGGCTGCATGCATTTGTGCTATGAAACAAGAACAACAAAATATTTAAAGCATTCATAAATCTAAGAAATAATACTTCTTTCACATTTTTCACAGGACATGGGAAGATAGAAATACTGTATATAAGGTATAATATATTTCCACCAAGCCACAGCACAGCCGCCAAAACATTCCTACCCATATCTAGCAGTCTTGTCAGCATGTGTGCACTGGTTTCCTCCTATAAGTACGCAATTTCAAAACTGCAGGAACGCTGCATGAGCAGCTTTTTTATTTTATTTTAAGGAGATACTCTCTTGGAAATCTACATAAAGCCTGCTGAGTAAGATAAACTGAAACACTCCGAAGGGTGGGTTTTGCACATCCCATACTGACCTATAATAATAATATTTTTTTAAAAAAACAGGCTACAGACATTTTGGCTTCATATGAGAAGTTGAGTGACCCACCATAAATTTATGGAGGCAAAAAGAAGGTTGGGGGGGGGCAGCTGATAACTGCAATGTTAATAACAAACATTACCAGATAATTTTCTCAGGGTACAAGGCTAGAATGTTAGTAAACACCACTACCTGAACCACAGGTCACTTATAGGTAAGTTGGACTTTGGAACACCTGTGCTAAATTTTAAGCATTCAACCCACTGATAACTTTCAGAGGACCAAAGATTAATTAGGATCAATTTGAAATAAAAATTAAAGCTTACATTCAAGACCATTAGGAAGCTATGTACACACCTTTTTAAAAAATTGAGGTAACCCTTCATTAGTATTTATTGCAGGATACAGTGACTCATCAACATGTGCTCCAGCTTCTCGGCATCTGAGCAAAACAAAACAAAAATGAATTCATATATATCTTTAGTGTAAAATTTGGTTGCAAGGCCACAGCTGGCCACAACCCCTAGACCAGTGGTCAGGGATGATGGGAGTTGTAGTCCCAAACATCTGAAGGGCCGGAGTTTGCATCTGCCTGCCCTAGAGGGTATCTTGCTCAAAAGGGTAGGGCTCAAACCTCAGAAGGTGATGGATTCTCCTTTACTGGAGTTTTCTAAATAGAGGTTAAGATGCCCATCTGTCAGGGATTATTTAGCTGTGATTCCTGCATTGAACTAGATGACCCTTTGGATCTCTTCCAACTCTACAATTCTATAGTCTACTTCTCATCTGTTCCTTCCATCATATCTAAAATCTCTTAGAGTTGTATTTTTTTTCTAGAAAGCTCAGATCACCATATGAACCACTCGCTTGCTTGTAAAAGGGATGTTTAATATGCTACAATTTCTATTTATATTCATTAGAATGAAGATAGAGCACAAAGCTGTAAATAAACTAGTAATTTAGGCACTGGATAGGAAGGACAGGGGTCACATTCCTTAGTTTTGCTGGCACCCAGAGTTCAAGACAAAGCCCTTCTGGCAAGGCTTAAATGTCAGTCACTCTGTTTTATGTTCAAAGTGAGCATCCTTGGTCTCTCCTACTCTTTTGAAACCACAAGCACTGGAATTTCAATGAGAGAACATATACTATTTCTAATACTTACACTTTTATCAGTCATTTCTTCAGTCCTGAAAACTCAGGAACATAAAATTGCCCAGCTAACCTCTTGCTAACATGCATGGCTGTAGCTTCCCTATCTGTGAGCATGCCAAAAAGTTTCAATCCTTTATGTCATGCCTAATCTAGTCAAACCAACCAAGACAAATTTGAAAATCCACACACAGCAGGCAGTAACAGAAAGCAAAACAAAATATTTGTAATGTGGTCTAACAGATACGTTTCTTTCTAGCCACTATGCCTTTATCTACAGCCTTTCCTAGGAATCCATAGATCTGTTACAGAAGCTTCAGAGATTATGGACTTTTTATATATAAATTACAAGCTATGATCTGTGCAAGTGCAAAAAGCTAATTTTCACATGAAAGTGTTTTCAGTGTAAGCATTTCATTATGGATCAAATGGTCTTGACAAGTATTTTCTAAGAACACACAGGGTCAATATTTCTCACCCAAAGCAGGTATAAATTTTCAGTATCTAAGAGTTTATGACCTGAATTTTGTGTGATGAATGATGTGAACACTTCACAGAGCATCTGAACTGCCAGTTTTCTAATAATGGGCTTAAACTGTTACTATGTTACACTGCAGCACTATTGTCCAATCTGCACTCCAAAAAATTAGGGTTTTTCTAAAGCCTATTTAGAAAATATTTAGAAAGAACTGTCCTCCATTGCCAAACTTTACTCATCATATGATCACGTTACCAACAAACTCATTTTCCGAGTGTCTATCCTTCTTTAGACACTATAGGTGAAACTGCACTAAAGGGGGTGGTGTCAAGATGCTTGGAAAAATTCTAAGCTTTGTATACATACAAGGAATATTTTAGTGGGAGAGATCTCAAAGTAGCTCAATGAAGACAGAACATGTTGAATAACTTCTTTTGGGGAAGATCTTGGCTGGATCTCTGAATACGAGCACTTCACAACTGTAATGTTTTGTTGTGGGCCCTTCCAGGTTCAAGGCAAAACGTCCTGCCTCCTAAGACAGACCAGCAGCTATCACTGCCACCCCTAGGGCATCAACCTCTTCCTGATTTCGCTGCTGTGGCTTTCCAATACCATCTGATGCTGGATCTTTCTATAGTGAAATGGCCTTGCCGAATGCCTGTGCTGCTTTACCACAGAAGCAAGTACCGTAATGTTTAGAGTTGAGCAATACTAAACTGTTAGTTTATTATTGTTAAACATTAAGCATCCACAAGAATTCAGCATTGCACTAAGGCTATCATTCCATCACAGCAAGCATTTAGGCTTGCCAGGGGAAAACGATACTCCTTCTCCTCCCCTTGTACACTGTGCTGGGAGTTCCCCTGAATCCCAACTCAAGCCAATTTTGGAGGGAGGAGAGGGAAAAGCCCCATTATGAAAGTCAAAGTTCTTGCATAGGACTTCAGCCGACAGGGCTTCTTAGTTTAATCCCACCCAGTTTTTGTATTGCCGCAGCAAAACAGAAATGAAAGGGGCTACTGGGAGGGCTGATCCTGAAGGGATCTAAACTGCAGGTTACTGCTGGGTTGTTCTCAAAAAACATCAGTTCTCCAAGGCAACAGTGTTTCAATTAACGTTCTAATATTTTCATGTTTCAGTTATGTCAGAACCTGTTATGAACTTCCCAGAAAACTTTTGTTGATTAGGTAATCAATAAACTTTATAAGTAAACAAGCTCCTCCACTGCCCTGGGAGAACTGAGAGAACATCTTCAACTACGCCACAGAACACTCTGCAACAGGGGTGTTCCACAACAAAGAAGTTAACACAGAAAAGTGTTCCCCTTCAGGTAGGAAGTTTGAAAATCCCTGATTTGCAATCTCTTGATATAAAATTCAGATTACAAAACTATGAGATAAGAGCAAAAAAAAAAAAAAATTACGTAGCTGAACAATGCACTTCTAGTGACACCTAGTGATCTTACAGTTGTAAAGCACACACATTATAAATATACCCCAGACATCTGGTATATTTTACTAATGAAGTTGAAAATGTATACAGTCATGAAAACATTTGACAGATTGCATTGGTGCGCCACAAAATTAAATTTTAATACTCAGCTGATCTAAGCAAATACTACAGACAGCTAATTTTGACATTCCTTGTTTTTTCTTGTTCTTTTCCCAAAACTCAATACACCTGAAGCATTAATGAAGAATTCTTCATTAATTCTTCATTTGTTGTCACAGCCAACAAAGCTTTTGCTATCACACATAAATTTTGAAACATAAAAATAATTGAAGCAAAATCAGCTATCAACAGCCTGCACAGATAAAGAGCAAGATAACCCACTCAAGAATTGGGTAAATTGAATACACTTGTTTCCAGAACACCAAATAAGAAATCATTATACTTTACTTCCCCCCCCCCATCCTTTTGACATATCGTGTGCCCATGTCAGGCTTATGTCTCTAAAGATTACAAAAATGAAATCCTTATTTTATGTGCACGTGCACACACAGACACACACACTTGTAGATTACATTGAATTTCACTGTACCATTTATCTTCTTCTTAAACATTTTGTTTAAGAAAAAATACTTGATACCTACATATATACTTCTGTCACGGGACGATTCGGTCATCTAGCCCAGTATTGTCTACTACTCTGATTGGTAGTAGCTCTCCAAGGTCTTCCCCAGCTGTGGTATCCAAGATGCTGTTAACTGGAAATGCTAAGGATTGAACTTGGGACCTTCTGCAAGTGACACACATGTACTACTTCTGAGCTATGAGTTCTCCCCAATGTGTGCCTCCTTTGAGAGGCTCAGCCTTGGATCTTGCATAATTGTCGCCAGCAGTTGTTGCTTGCAACCATTTTATTCAAATATGCAACTACATACACCCACACTGATGCTATTAGCATTCTGCTTTCAGTATTTCCCCCTTCATACCCTGGAGATTGGCCAGTTGCCTCTGAAACAAAAGGTTCATTGTTTGGAGGTGTTCCTGTACCCATCTCTGTTACTTGTGCTACAGCAGTCTCAATGGGTAGGGCTGCCTTTTTTCAGCTATAGCTGATATGCCAACTTTGGCTTTTCCAGGACAGGGATTGCCAGGCCATGGTGATTCATGCATTGGTAACCTCAAGACTTGGTTGTATTCAACTAATTTTTACTCAAGGTAGACTGTTGGTGGGCACAAACTACCAGCAGCCCATAACTCCCTTCCTTAAAAGCTCGCACTGGCTGCCAATATATTACTGGTCTAAGTTCAAGGTTAACTGTATTAATTTACAAGGCCATTAACAACTCGGGTCCAGGATACCTTAAAAACCACCTGATTTCTTATATCCCTGCCAGATCACTGAGGTCTTCAAGGGAGTCACTGTTTGTGGTCATCCATGTCTCCAACATATTCCTTGCAGCCACTAGGAGTCACAGCAGTGCGGGCCCAACTCTGAGAAACTCCCTCTCAGCTGAGATCAGGTATACCTTGCAGCCTGCTGAACTTCAGGCACTTGAAGACCTTTCTATTCTGTCAACATTTTAAGTGTCTTGTATTATACTTAACTAGGAAATTTATGGGTTTTTTAACCCATGTTTTTTTGTTTGCTTTAAATGCCACATTATATGGCTGAATAACTGTTTTACTGATTGTTCTTCAAATTGCTTTCATCTATGGTGAAAAGCAGTCTACAGATACTGGCAGTACTTACTTTTCAACCCAAAGCACTGATACTAGTTTAATTCCAGCCTTCTGAGCTCTATTCCATGTGGAGGAGAGTCCTTCTTTAAAGATTACGTGAGTCACTTGCTTGTTGAAAGTCTTAGAAACCTATAGAACATAAGAACATAAAGTATCTCCCTATAAGTTGTACTGAAAAGCAACACACCACTTTACTAGGTAAGCAAATAATGTGCAGCTTTTAAAAATGTGTCAGTTATTAACATATTTGATTTAGGCAGAAAAACAACCTGATTAATTTTAAAGTGCTTTGCTATACACCTTGGCCACAGTCCAACACACAGGGGAATGTAGTTAAATTCATTTATTTTCTTAGGTAGCAACAATTGTTACAATGTGTAACCAATTCCACTTTCTTCAAAAAAGAATAACTTACTTTTGCTCCCATATCAATAAGTTGTTGAGTAAAACTTTTAGAGTAGTTTTCTGTTCTGCTGGATGACCATACTTCAACATAGGCTACAACACCTATAAAGGAATAAAAAAAGAGAAAGATCTAAATAGTTGTTGTTTAGTCGTGTCCAAGTCTTCATGACCTCATGGACCAGAGCACACCAGGCACTCCTGTCTAAATAGTAGGAAATGTTGAATAATCTTTGGATTACCACTTAGGGTGCAGTGTCTCAATTATTTCCATAGTATTACATCAGTTAATTCCTGCTTTACATCATATGCATATAGTTGTTCTTACTTGCTGCCTTGTGGGACATCCTTGAGAGAAGAAAAGACTAATGCAAATCCAGAGGAGTGCCGAAGACGGTTGCATGGCATCTTGTATGCCTCCTTCTGGCAAGCCCCATAGCCAAGCTGCCGCCAAATGCATTGCTCTGCTTTCCTTTTAACCAATGAGGCGGATGGGGGGGTGTCTTGTCATCTGGGCAGCCCAGGACACTGCAATTAGGCCTTTGACTGGTTATATAAGTTCCTTTTAAACTGGGGTGTGTGTGTGTGCATAGTTTGTTACTATGTCATGCATTTTTTTGGGGGGGGGGGTGTTTTTAGCTTGTTGTTCAGATACTGGGCTGTATAGAAATTTAATAAATCACCACCACCACCATTAAGGAAGTATCAACATTGTACAAAAAGGAAGGTATACAGTGGACACTCGAGTTGCAAACGTGATCCATGTGGGAGGCACGTCTGCAACCCGCAGCGCTATGACTGCGCACATGCGGGTTGCGATTTGGTGCTTCTGCACATGCACAAAACGCGATTTAACACTTGCGTGAATGCTGAAACCCGGAAGTAACCCGTTCCGGGTTTCAGTGTGTCCGTAACCTGAAAACGCACAACCTGAAGCGTCTGTAACCCGAGGTATGACTATATTCAGTACTGTTTAAAATGGGGATTTATTATTTCTAAGCCCTTAAGAAACTGGGTACACAGCATGCGGTCTGTTACATTATACAGTCAGCCATGGAAAACGAGCGGGGGAGGGGCTGAGGGGCTGCTGACCTTCATCTGGAGGCTCCCGCCCCACAAAACCCATAAATTTCTAGTGAGCCCCTAAGGGGGGTGCATTTCACGCACATGCCTTAAGAAAAAGAGGGTGGGCGAGTGCGAGGGGGAGAGAAAAGGCTGCAACCCCCGCGCGTCTGCCTCAGCTTTGGCCCAGCTTTCGCCCCAAGCTGAAAAAAGTCCTCTGCCTGAGGGCGCCCCCCACCTCCCCGTCGCCAGTCCAAGCCGACCAAAAGGGGCAGACCCCGCTCTCCTTTGCCCGCACACGTGGGGAAAGCGCTCCTCAGGCTCCCCCATCCCCACGGGGACGCCTGACAAGAGGCCGCCTCTCCGCTGGGCCGCTACCTGTCAAGACAGGCCGGGCACAACGCGGCGGGCCGTCGGTGAACTCCATGAGGAAGGCAGAAGTCGGGCCGTTCAAAAGAAACCGCCGCCGGCTGCAGGGGCATGCGCACTGAGCATGCCTTTCTCTCGTCCCTCTTTTCCGGTCCCCTCTCTCCCTCTCTTCCGGTCCCGCTCTTGCTTCACGAAAACCATAGAGAAAGGTGGGCGTGGGCTTTCCCACTATGAGCGAGATTAAGTACGGGGAAAGTTCTAAAGCGGGGTATTGCCCCCCTCCCCCGCCCCGCCTTCTTCCTGCTACTATAGGTCAGGGAGCTGAAAAGCAATGGAAATCACGGAGCTCTTACAAAAGCTTAGTTCACGTTTTGGAGAAGTTCCCACCATGGGGGGGTGTATTTGGTTTGTTTTGGGGGTTGCTTTTTTCTCCCCGGGTTTGAGCTGCAGGAAAAGCCAGACGTTTGTGCGTGCCTGTGCGTGTGTTTAATAGGCAGTGCCGTATAAGCTAAACAAGGTATAGCTTAGGGCCCCACTCTCTTGGGGGTCCGAATTTTTTTTAAAGGAAAAATAAACTGGATGTAAGGGTTAAACCACAGAGCCTAGGACTTGCCGATCAGAAGGTAGGTGGTTCGAATCCCCATGACGGGGTGAGCTCCCGTTGCTCGGTCCCTGCTCCTGCCAACCTAGCAGTTCGAAAGCACGTCAAAGTGCAAGTAGATAAATAGGTACCGCTCCGGCGGAGGTTAACGGTGTTTCCGTGCGCTGCTCTGGTTTGCCAGAAGTGGCTTAGTCATGCTGGCCACATGACCCAGAAGCTGTACGCTGGCTCCCTCGGCCAATAAAGTGAGATGAGCTCCGCAACCCCAGAGTCGGTCACTACTGGATCTAATGGTCAGGGGTCCCTTTACCTTTTTAAACTGGATGTACATTTCCAAAATATTAGATAAAACAAAATAAAACCTACATACAGCAACAGTGTTTTGTGTTGTGTAGGCTCCTATGATGTAAGTAAGGTGTCAGCAAACCTTTTCAGCAGGGGGCTGGTCCACTGTCCCTCGGACCTTGTGGGGGGCCAGACTATATTTTGTGTGTGTGTGGGGGGGAATGAATGGATTCCTATGCCCCACAAATAACCCAGCGATGCACTTTACAGAAAAGCACACATTTTACTCATGTAAAAACACCAGACAGGCCCCACAAATAACGCAGAGATGCATTTTAAATAAAAGGGCACATTCTACTCATGTAAAAACACACTGATTCCTGGACCATCCGCAGGTCCGATTTAGAAGGCGATTGGGCCGGATCTGGGCCCCAGGCCTTAGTTTGCCTACCCATGATGTAAGTAATGGGCCCCACCTGCTAGCCTGCTCCCTAAAATATCACATATAAAGGGCTCCATTACCCTCAGTAGCTTAGGGCCTCATCAAACCTAAATCCGGCCCTGGTTTTAATAGAAATTGGGCAGCCTGAGTTCTCTGCATACAGTGCTTGGGTGTCATGTCTCTTAGGTTGCCACCTTGGGCACAAGTTTCCCAGTGTTGTTCTTGCCTCATACATTTTCTAATTAAGACTAAGGTGTGACTGTAAGATTTAAAATTAAATGCATCATCACTTTTTTATGTATCATGAGTTGTCCTGGTGGGTAGTGGGGACAGACTTTGGAAATATAACACCCTGAGCGAAGACAAAATTTGGCACCCTTGCACAAAAATATTTCTTATTTTCACAGTAATTCTTTTTGGTACTGTTGCTTTTTAATGGATCTTCTCAGTAGGTACCTGTATAAATATTATCATTGTTTTGGACCCCCTCAGCTCAGTGCCCTGTACATGGGAACCACCTGCATCACCCTAAATCTGGTGCTGTGTGCTCAAGTCCCTTCTGATTCCTGGATCCAGCAAGGATTTAATTCCTGAAATAGCTAGGCTAGGTTATCGGTGAGGCAATGGCCTACATGGGTCATTAACAGAAAGGAAGTAGCTTTGTGCCAGAAGACACAATTGGCTGGTAGTTAGGAAGACAAAAGCCAGAGTTGAATTGTGAGTGGTGCTGTGGTCTAAACCACTGAGCCTCTTGGGCTTGCCGATTGGAAGGTCGGCAGTTTGAACCCCTGCGACGCAGTGAACTCTAGGGCCCTCAAAAATTGCAGGCGCGGAAGCCTGTGAGCAAGGAGACTCGGCGGGACCATTTGCGCCCCCCTTTACTGCAAAAGAGCCTTTTTAAAGGCTCCGGAGCGGCATCGGGTGTGCGCACGGTGCTGAGAGTCGCTACCCAGCCCGTGGAGTGAAGCCGCGTCGCCATGAGCGGAGAGCGCCGATTCCTTCCTGAAATTTGGAACTGAATTTGAATACCCGTAAGTAGGATTGAAAGGCTTATTGGGACTTATAAAATATCTTTGAAATTTGGCCGAAAACGGGAAAGGTAAAAATTAAGGAAGTCTGCCTTCCCCGGACTGCATGACAGCTAAAGCAACGAAACTACAAAGCTGCAATTGGATGAAAAACTAATTTGAAAACTGTTTAATCTGGACATTGAACTTGAACCTCCCCCTAGCAGGCAGGAGCAAGGGGGAAGAGAGGTGGATTTGGCTTAACCTGCATGAAAAAAGCAAAGGGAAAAAAAGTTTTCTGCCGTTTTAGACTCTTGGAACGGACTGCCTGAGCAAGGCACCGAGACGGTGAACTGTAATTTGAGATTTGCTACAAAGTTGGGACTTTATTTGTTACAAGTTTGGGACTTTATTGAAACTATTAACTGACAGCTTTGACACATTGGAAGATTGTTGCTAATAACTTTTTTTGGGGACTTTCTGTTGTTTTGTTCTTCTGCCTATTGGATACTTTGGATTACCCCCCCCCCCCTAGAGGGCTGAGGGGTAACAGTTGCAAAACAGACTGTAAAGAACAAGTCAGTGGATTTTTCCATTTAAAAGCTGCTCCTGTGGGAACGACCTTGGGACATGAGTGGCCCAGCAGAAGAGATAACAACAAGAGCTAAAAGTAAAATTGCACAAAAGAAAAGGGGCTCAATATCAAGTTTACTGCCAGCAGGTGCAGCTGGGCAGGAAAAAGCGACAACTATATCTATGGATCCAGTGACACAAGCATTAGTTAAAATAAGTGAATCTTTAGAAGCCTTGACAAAGCAGAGTACCGAAAATACCAAACAGCTGACAGAACTTTCAACAAAACTAGATTTGAATACTAAAAGTATTACATCTAATACAGAAATTATAAATAAATTGATTGAAGAAAACTCCACAATTCGAAAAATTGCTGAAGAAGCTAAAACTACTGCAGAAACTACACAGGAAAAATTAGTACCAGTCTGTAAAAAGCTGGATGAACATGAGGCGGCCTTGTCTTTGTGGGAACTACAGAGGAAGGAGAGAAATCTGAGACTGAGACTAGTCCCTGAAAGTGAAGGGGACAACTTGGTGGACTTTCTCACAAAAGAGTTTTCGGAATTTTGGCAGGTAAACTTGGAGGAAGAAGAATTTAAGATAACAGCTGCCTTCAGACTGGGTAGGAGACAAAACAGAAAGAATCCAAGGGATTGTCTGATAACCTTAAGATCTAAAGAGGAAAGAGATAAAATATTAAATCTACACTATCAAAGAACTTTAGAGATTGAAGACGCAGAAAAAGAGACGGTGGAAGAAGATTGGAAGAAATTTAAAGTATATCTCAAGAACTGTTGTAAAATTAATGAGTGCTAAAATGTCAAGGGAAAGGAAAATATAGAATTACAGCTGTAACTGATTAAGTGTGAGAAGAAGCTAAAAAAGAAAATAAGAAATTAGTTAATTGGTGTGAGGGGTTGTTGAAGAAATTTTAAAACAGGGATGCAGAAAAGGGGAGGTAAGGAGAAGTCTGGGAAGCAAGGTTTATGAAAAAGAGGTCTTGAAATTATACATGTTTATATGTTTTGTTTGTTTATGTGTGTGTGTTGTTTTGTTTTTAATTTGTGTTGGAAAATCAATAAAAAATTATTATAAAAAAAAGAAGAAGAGCTGTATCGGCCAGCATCCAGTCCCAGTCCTGTTCCTCCAGTGTTCCTGTTCCCTGCTCGGCTTCCTGCTTCTGACCTTCCAGCGTTCCTGTTCCCTACCCGGCTTCCTGCTTCTGACCTTCCAGCGTTCCTGTCCCCGCCCGGCTCCCTGTTTCGGACCTCGCCACTAATCTTGTGGACTATTTCCAGGCTAGTGATTCAGGACTGAACCTTGACTTCGGTAGCAGTAACCTTCCCTCCGGGACCAGCACACAAAGGCAGAAAGCCAGCAGCCAAACAAAGCCTCAAGCGGTGGTTCCCACAGCGCAGCAACCCAGCAAAGGGGATGCAGCAAGGAAAACCACCGTCACCTCTCCGCTGGGAAGCGCTGAGCAAAGGCGAGTCCCCCGGCAACACAGCCTATTTGATCGGCACAAGGCATGCAAGCTCCACCCCCCAGTCATTCTTAGACTCCTTATTGGGTGAGCAATGCAGCCAAGCAACACAGTTGGAGCCTCCTCCTCCCTGGCCGGCAGGGAGGGAGGGAGAGAAGCTGCTTCCTTTGAAACCCAGGAAATTTACGGGATATCATCAATCTGGGACAGCAGCGGGACGTGGCGCTGGGATAAGGGAGTTTCCTGCCAAATAAGGGACGATTGACAGCTATGTTCATAACATCTAACAACACTGGCACAACATCATGTTAGCCCAGTATATCTGTTAATATCCTATTCTAAGCTCTCGGAATAAGTGGTAGAATCACACATTGGAATGTTAGACAATGCTGGAAACTCTGAAAATGCACACTTCAGCAGATTCACATTTGGTTTAGGCAAAGCGAAAGAAATGGCAGATACAAGAGGCATATTTATGCAAGCTGAGTACCATGTTGCGGCAAGAGTAATTTCTAGCCATTTTAAAACAAGGTTCGGCACAGTAGATGGCACTATAGTGCAAGAATTGCAAGTACTTTTTAAAATTCTCCTGCAAAACCATCTACCATCCGTTCCTGAAGATATTTTATTTATCCATCTAATTTTAATGCAAGTATGTAATGCTCATATGGGGACTGCCAATAAAGTAGTATCCCAACTGTTGCTTTATAGTTCCTCTTGTGAATGTTATCAATAAACGGAATAGTGTAAAGTCACTTACAAAATAGAAAAATCAAGTGGGAAATGGACATTTGTCTCTTCTATCTTTTAGGATCAAGAAGGTTTTCTTCCGAAAGAATATAAAGTCTGCCTACAACATGTGGTCAAAAAGATGTTGCATAAACCCGTCAGGTGCGTGTGTACCTATAATGATCTCAAGTGTTGACTGGCAACACAGCTTATGAATTGTGTGGCTCTCCCTAAAGAGTTCATAAATAGCTTAGTTGTCAGGCAGTCTCCAGGGCTGGGTACCCTTGCATCAACCGTACCAATTGCAACATTTGTCCCCAGCTCTAAATGGCAATGAATAAGTATCATCAATATTTTAAATGAGCACATGGCAATCTTTTTAAAATGTAAAGGACCATACTTGTGCTATGAGACTTTTTATGGCAATGGTTCCAGAAAAAAACAGGACACATGGTATTTATGCCTCTTCTGATTCAGTGCCTTCAATTTTATTCATTCTTGGTGTCCTGTAATTTAACAAATCGCCCCTTGTGGATTTGACTCAGCAGCGGGTTTATTTTCGAGTACTTGGGGATGTTGATAATAAGATAATGTCATCGCCTCACCACCACTAGGTCACACTGTAAAAATACACCTCTTTGGCATAGCATTTCCCTAAGAGTCAAAATGACAGGGGAGAGATACCATTTTGAAGGGAAGAACTCTAATGCTAACCTCCCAGAAATGAATCCCATAATAAGAGTGAGAGCAGGGCTACACTCCATACAAAGTATGAGTCATCCTTGCTTGTAGCTGGACTGGAAATTTATCTAAATTGCTTCCCATACTGATCTTGATAGTCTGTGTTCTGGCCTCTGGTAAAAGTGTTCCACTGTGAAATAACTGCAATGTACTTGGTGCAATAGAAATGGGTTATATGACAGTCAAGTGCTGAGCTACTTTCCTTTAAGTCAGTAATAGATATTTTGGGCAATAGAATTTTGCATGGGAAATAGTAATTCCTTTCTTATTAAGGAATGAATTTATTGCATTTATATCTCATCGGTTGCCCCACAAGAAGCCGTAGAAATAACGTTTTCCAAAAATAATTCTGGTGGGTATGTGTTATCCTGCACTTTGATCAAACACTGGTGGAATCTACACACATATTTTTTTTTAAAAAAAAACATTGCCAAAATGCTTTTTTTAAAAAAATGTTTTGAAAACTGTGTTGAATTTGCCATAGCTCACCATAGCCATCTAGTGTCAGATTTGTAGAATGCACCTTACAATACACTTAGAACGTTTTATTTGCAGCTGTATAGCTGTGTCCCCAGTCTTGAAATTATCAATCATTGGCTGTCTTATTTTCTAAAGAATACCCAGGAAGGGGTGATGGGGTAACAACATCATACTGTAGCATAGAACAATGAGCATAATTGGATGTGTTATAATCCCACATACTTTGAGTGAGTTAAATATAAGAGTGGTATTATAATAAAAAGAGTTTTAAAATATTCACTGCTTTTTTGAAACATACACACAAAACCTGCCATAGAATTAATTAAGGGGATATGTGTGTGTGTGTGTGTGTGTGTGTGTTTTCATATCATGGCTGTTTAGCCATGGACCAAATACCCTCTGGGTGGAAAATGAGTATCATATTCCTGATTTATAAGAAAAGGGATAAGAATGCTCTACAAAACCATAGGCCAATTAGCTTGTTAGACATCTCAAAGCTATACGCATGGTATCCCTTTCAAAAATTATCAGACTGGTTGCAAAGTACAGTGGTCCCTCAGGTTACATATGCTTCTGGTTACATACACTTCAGGTTACAGACTCTGCTATCCCAGAAATAGTGCTTCAGGTTAAGAACTTTGCTTCAGGATGAGAACAGAAATTGTGCTCTGGCGGCGCGGCACCAGCAGGAGGCCCCATTAGCTAAAGTGGTGCTTCAGGTTAAGAACAGTTTCAGGTTAAGAACGGACCTCTGGAACGAATTAAGTACTTAACCTGAGGTACCACTGTAACAACAAGTGGGGTTCAGAGGATGACACAGTACCATTGATCAGTGTTTTGCTCGGAACCATAGTATAAGAAAATATACTAAGAACATTCAGAACAATCTTTATGCTGCATTAAAATATAGACCGTGGGGGAAAATTCAAATTGCCAACATCAACTGCAGACATATGAGGGTCAGAGTAGGTTTAAATGGTGGTATGACTGACACTTTTAAAATGTTGCTAGGAGTAAAGCAAGTTTGCATTCCGGCTTCCACTCTTTTTAACCTTTCTATTAATGACTTGGTGCCATATTTAGCCAACATAAGCTCCTCCACTCCAGTAATAAGGAACAAGAAAATCTAAGTCTTGATGGATGCAGATGATTTAGTGCTCCTCTCTCTTTCCCAATTGGGCCTCAAAAACCTCTTGGAGGTTTTCAGCACATACTGTAAACAGGAAAGCCTATCTATAAATTACTCTAAAATGAAGATTGTGATTTGTGGCAGACACAGTCCTAGGTATAAACTGTGCTTGGATCAGCAGGCTATTAAACAAATTTGCTTATTTAGATACCTGGGTATCCTCTTTCATGAAACCATCTCTTGGAAGTATCATAGAATCATAGCCTCATAGAATTGAAGATATGGAGACAGTGGAAGTCAAAGCACAGAAAACCAAAGGGACATTGATGAAGTTCTATGACAATAAGAAAGGGAAGTTGATTGAACCTGCCCCAAATATATTTGGTAGCAAAGTGCTTACTAAAATGCTCTATATGGTGTTGAAATCTGAGGCTTTGATTCGAACTCCATTAAAGTTTTGGAAACTGCAGAATATTTTGTTTCAGAAGCTGTACTCACTACAATCAGGAATATCAGCAGCTGTTCTTTGTACTGAATCCAGGTGGCCAACAATTAAGACAAGAGCAGACTGCGTGATTCAAATGGATATGACCCTCTTGCACAACAAATTCAACGCCCTCCCCGCCCCCGCCAAGAAAAAGAAATTGATTCCCCCCCCCCAGAAAGGAAAGTAATGAGTTAACAATTGCTTGCCATGATATTGTAATAACCTCTCTGCAAAAAATAAAAATAAAAATCAGAATGAATGTCCCATAATAACTTATAACCTTCCTGCAGTTTGTGACATTAAATCAAGACGAATGCTCAATGAACAGTTTGTCTGGAAGTAACCCAGGTTTTAATTTGATGAAGTTGTGGATGCAAAGGAGTTTGAGCTGAGCTCTGTCTACAACAGGGTTTTCCAGCTTTCTTCCGTGGCACTGTAATCCTGCTGAGGTCTGGGGAACTTTCTGGGACAGAGTGTGATATGATAATACAAGGAAGTATAGCTGGAGAGGGGCATTGGTGGAAGTTAGGGTCATATTTACATGTCTAGAAGCATCTTCTGATCGTGCAAGATGTTAACGGTACCCCATTCTGTTAAATTATTATTTGTTGATGTTTAACTTTACTGTTTAGTATCCTAATGGATGATTGAATCTTGATATAAGTTGTTTATTTTAAAGTTATTGTGACTTTTTATACAGGATCTGATTGTTACTATTAATATTTTACTATTATTTTTATGTGTGTTGGGAGCCATAATAATAATAATAATAATAATAATAATAATAATAAAAATAAAAATAAAAAATGGGGTTTATCAGTTTTCAGTACCAGGACATGCAGGTTCATACTATAGTGGTTTTTTTCTCCAGTCACATCAACTTCTAAACATCTGACATTATGAAAAAGGGACTCTGAATCATAAGGATTAACTAGTAGATGGGCTGCACTGTGAAAAGGACTTAACCCCCCTTCTGTTTTCACATTCAAAGCAATACATATAAGAAAAGCAAATCAATATTTTTAGTTACTGAAAGAAAGAAAAAGGGACTGTCATGTGTTGCAAAGACAAATTCTCCAGAGGATGTTGCTGGGAAAGCAAATAGTCCTTCCACTCCTTTTGCTCAATCCAACCTTTCTTACATAACCTTCTGATCTAGACCAAGTTTAGAAAGTCACCTAGAAACTTAAAAGGAAACACAGCTAGCAATTTTTCCCAATCATTTTCTATAGACGCGTTGCTTTTGCCCTTTCCTCCCCAGGAAGTAGGTTATCTGGCCAACAGAGATAAATACCTTATTTAGTAAATTCAGGGGTAACCAAAATGAGTCATACATAAAGACTGATGGTTTTTATTTCTGAATATAAAGAGGAATAACAAATGGGCAAAGATATAAACTTCACATGAAGATATAAACTAATGTCTTCATGTAAACAAGAGTTATGCTAGGATGAAAATCTGAAGATTTTAAGCCTGCTTTCTCAGACCTTACATTTCCCCCCTTTTAATATGCAATCAGAAACTGGGAGGGCTTCTGTAAAACCGGGACTGTCCCTGGAAAATAGGGACACTTGGAGGGTCTGGAGTTGCAGTCCAGTTTTACACAAAGCTCAGGAGTGCTAGAGACTAGGTCCTGAAGCAGTTGAGATAGATTTCTAGATTTTTTTTTTTAAAACCATGCCTAATGTGTCTTAGAGTTCTAAGTAAAGTGGTTTGGTCACCATCCTTTGTGTAAAGGCTTTTTCTTATGCCCCCACCCCTTCTACATAGTTGTGTTGTTGTTGTCGTTTAGTCGTGTCTGACTCTTCATGACCCCATGGACCAGAGCACTCCTGTCTTCCACTTCCTCCCGCAGTTTGGTCAAACTCATGCTGGTAGCTTCAAGAACACTATCCAACCATCTCGTCCTCTGCCATCCCCTTCTCTTTGTGCCCTCCATCTTTCCCAACATCAGGGTCTTTTCCAGGCAGTCTTCTCTTCTCATGAGGTGGCCAAAGTATTGGAGTCTCAGCTTCAGGATCTGTCCTTGCAGTGAGCACTCATTCTACATAGTAATCAAGGCTAACCAAGTTCTTTGTTCAGTTGAGGCAGAAAATTCCACAAATGCCTCTCCATGGGAGTAAAAATACAACTTCAAAAAATAACAAACAAATTCACGACACCCCAAATCGGGAGCCTGAGACAGCAACCCTACTGAAGTCCTTCCCCTTCCAACTAGCTAAGTAAGCTAAGATATTTCCCAAGCTGCATCTGTGTTGAATTTGCTTTTAAGATGTGTTTATTTTTTATCATGCCTTTCTTAAAAGCAGCTACTATTGTCCCACTTCCAAAGAAAATGGCAATTACCTGCCTGAATGACTACAGACCTATTGCATTAACATCTGTAGTGATGAAATGCTTTGAAAGACTGGTCCTTCAACACCTTAGAACCTGCTTTCCAGCGAACTTTGATAATCATCAGTTTGCCTATAGAAGAAATAGGTCCACAGATGATGAATGAAAAGATAACAACAGGGCAACTGACTTTTGGGTTTGGTGGGTGTGCATCAGTAAACGAGGGGAATTAAGACTAAGAGAGATGAGTGGGGGGGTGCTCGTATAATCTCACTGTGAGGGGGGGTGCTCATGTAATCTCAAGTTGCACAAGTGAAAATAAAGTATTTCAATTTCAATATTTCAATTGTTTGCCACCCCAGGGTCCTTTGGAAGAAAGGGCAGGTTATACATTTAATAATAAATACATAATAAAATAGGCTAAGAAACCTTGAAAATCACAGCTTCCAACAGATCCCGAAATCTACGCAGAAAGAAGTCCTTCAGTGAAGAAGTCATCCCTGCTTCATAAAACCTCTGGATGCTCACCTACCCAAATAGTCCATGAATAGACATTTGAAGCAGAGAAATATCTACAAAACAGCACCTTCAGCATGATAAATATAACTGCGGATTGAATAGTTTTGTGAAAAATGGCATTGGATGCAAATGGC
Organism: Podarcis gaigeae; assembly: GCF_964106915.1. Lineage (NCBI taxonomy): Eukaryota > Metazoa > Chordata > Lepidosauria > Squamata > Lacertidae > Podarcis > Podarcis gaigeae. Next base: position 22,116,887 of record NC_139680.1, read on the forward strand.
AGGTTCTCTTTTCATATGGGCTGCTGCCAGGTTACGGCTTTATGTCTCCAAGGCTATTGTTGGTATGAAGAAAGCTAAGTTAATTTGTTTAGCATGGTAAATGTGCTTGAGAAAATAACCGGAATTCAGGCTTCTGTTTCGTAAGTTATATTTTCCTCATTGTGTGTGTGTCTGTGCGCACACATACACTCAGCCCTCACTCTAGGTTTCTTTCAGTGGGGGGGGGGGGCTGTTACATTTCTATTTGACATTTTGTCTTAGTTTGAGATTAGTGGTTTGGCTTTTTTTTTTTTGGTGGCGAGGTAGGATGGAAAATACTTTATTTCACCTGGGTGAAAGACCCAGTTTGGCACCCCCTACGCGCATTTGCGTACACACACACACAAGCTGGGAGCATCAATGGCGCCCCTCTAGAGGCTTCAAAAACCCATTGGGATAATAATAATAATAATAATAATAATAATAATAATAATAATAATAATAATTATTATTATTTATACCCCGCCCATCTGGCTGGGCCTCCCCAGCCACTCTGGGCGGCTTCCATAGAAACCAAAAATACAGTAAAATATCACACGTTAAAAACGTCCCTGAACAGGGCTGCCTTAAGATGTCTTCTGAATGTCAGGTAGTTGTTTATCGCTTTGACATCTGCTGGAAGGGCGTTCCACAGGGCGGGCGCCACTACCGAGAAGGCCCTCTGCCTGGTTACCTGTAGCTTTGCTTCTCGCAATGAGGGAACCGCCAGAAGGCCCTCGGCGCTGGACCTCAGCGTCCGGGCAGAATGATGGGGGTGGAGACGCTCCTTCAGGTATACTGGACCGAGGTCGTTTAGGGCTTTAAAGGTCAGCACCAACACTTTGAATTGTGCTCGGAAACGTACTGAGAACCAGTTTAGGTCTTTCAAGACCAGTGTTATGTGGTCTCGGCGGCCGCCCCCAGTCATCAGTCTAGCTGCCGCATTCTGGATTGGTTGTAGTTTCCGAGTCACCTTCAAAGGTAGCCCCACGTAGAGTGCATTGCAGTAGTCCAAGCGGGAGATAACCAGAGCATGCACCACTCTGGTGAGACAGTCTGCAGGCAGAAAGGGTCTCAGCCTATGTACCAGATGGAGCTGGTAAACAGCTGCCCTGGACACAGATTTGACCTGTGCCTCCATGGACAGCTGTGAGTCCAAAATGACTCCCAGGCTGCACACCTGGTCCTTCAGGGGCACAGTTACCCCATTCAGGACCAGGGAATCCTCCACACCTGCCCGCCTCCTGTCCCCCCAAAACAGTACTTCAGTCTTGTCAGGATTCAACCTCAATCTGTTAGCCGCCATCCATCCTCCAACCGCCTCCAGACACTCACACAGGACCTTCACTGCCTTCACTGGTTCTGATTTAAAAGAGAGGTAGAGCTCCCTTCTGTCTTTGAGGACACTGAAAAATAGCTTCTCAATGTAAACCATGAACTTAAGCACCTATCCAGAAAGATTAGTACTTACCATATGCTTGTGTGCATATGATCCTCTGTTCTCCTGTTCCAGCCATGCCATGCTTCTCCCCACCTGCACCCCAGTGACCAGGTTTTCCTCCCCCTCTTTCAATCTACACTCATGGATTTCAATGCTAAAAGAGTTAAGGAATGATTCTGATAACCATGTAGCCATATGACATTATTTGTTGACGTTCACAATGCATTATTATAACGTGACAGCGGAGAAGGGCTGCAGAGCAACCCTCTACCAGAAACCAGGTGGAAACAAAGCTAAAAATGGAACCGAAGAGGACTTTCCGAGTCTTGGCATTTTAGAATGGTATTTCTAATATCGTTGTAATAATGTTTAAAAGGTGAGTGTCGATCCAGCCCAAGTTCAGGCATTCTGTTTGCATATAAAACCTACGCAAGAGCAGGTAGGTTGCATAGGTTTTATATGCAAGCGTGCCAACTGCCCCTCGCCCACGCCATTCCTGGCAGCCTCTGATTTGTGAAGGTTTCCTGTACAATTGAGGTTCTAAATCACACAGAGTCTCCACAGGAGAAGAGGCTCCCTGCCTTCAGACCTTTGTCCTCCACTAGCCAGAATGTTCCATGATGGGGTGGTAGAGTGTTTAGCATGTTTATTTCCACTCTCCCTACTTGTGTCGTTTGCATATGAGCAGAGGGCCCAAACGGGCTCAGTTGCTCAACGTTCTGCCATTAAGATTACAGGGCTCCTTGGAGGGTCTCTTCCCATATTTCCCCCCCCTGCAGATATTTTGTACATGTGTCACAGAAGTACCTTGGGGTTACCCTGAGTGAAGTGATATTTTGGAGACACCGTTGAGGGTTACCCTGAGTGAAGTGATATTTTGGAGACACCGTTGAGGGAATCTTATAAGTGGTCCATGTTTCACAAGCATATGGTAAGGTTGGTGGTACAATAGCTTTGTAAACAAACATTTTGGTTTCTCTGCGAATGTCCCAGTCCTCAAACACTGCACTTCAATCGGGAAAAAGCTGCACTCGCAGAGCTCAGGCGATGCTGGATTTTGGCATTACCTTACTGGGGAGTATGTGCACTGAATTAAGTGAAACATCCTTCTGGGTGTCAGACATGCATAAGCTTGCAGGGTAAAAAGTTTGTCTGCAAATGTACTCCTCTGAAAGCCCTATTATTCCAGTCTTTACAAAGAGCATTTTATTTATGTAATACTGAGATTAAAAGAGCACTTTGCTTCTGTTTTTGACTTTGTAGAGGCCCCGAACTGAATGAAAGGTCTTATGCAGAGTTGGGTTTATTATTATTTAAATTATGTACATTTTTTATTCGCCATCTGCCTCCTCTGTCTTCTTTGACTTACTACTTTTATTAATTTTTGCTAAAATGAATGATTGCAGAAGTTTTTCTTCTTTTGATCACAGCTTACCAAGGCATTTCTTCTTCAGATCACAGGAGAAGCCAATCCCGTCCCCCACCCCAACCCTCACAAATGGAATCCTTTTTTAACACAAGGATAAAACAAATACACATACAAAACATCTTTCTCAACACAGAGAGCAAAAAGGGGGTGTCTAGTCTTTCATGAACGTAACTGTCTTTCTATTTAAGACTTTTAAATACAGGAAAAGCGGATGAATGCTTTAGTAAACAAAGCAAACCTAATGCTGAACTGATGTGTAAAAGACATAGAATCATAGAACTGTAGAGATGGGTGGGACCACAAGGATCATACAGTCCAACCCCTTGCAATGCAGGAATTTTTTGCTCAACATGCGGCTTGAACCCATCACCCTGAGATTAAGAAACTCAGACTCTGGATCCAGAGTACGTCCACACCATTTTTTTTATTTTTGGCACACTGATAATCATTCAAGGAGGTGGTGCATTCTTGACCACCAATGTGATATAGTGGCTAGATTTCTGGATTTAGACCAGGAGCTGTGTCCATGACAGTATACAGCCTTAAAATTCATTGGGTAGCCCTGGCTTGGACTGTCAGTCAAACTACTGTGCCGAGTTGTTTGTGAAGATAAAATGGAACAACCTAGCATATGCCGCCCTCCTTAAAAGGAGGATAGGGTAGAAATGAGTGGTAAGTACAATCAGTCACCCATTGTTCCATTGTCAAGATGTCTTTTGTAAACGTTTTTACTTCATTAAGGAGTCCCAGCCTCCTTGCAATTGGTCTGTACTGAAATCTTGTGTTGTCCTCTTTTCAAGACATTATCCCATTCATCCTCCTTCAAGAGAAGAAGCCTATTGAATGTTTCATTTGCTCAACTCTTTCTGTGCAACCATTCCCCACAATTATTATTTTTTTGGATCAAATCTTTGTCTAATTTTCTAACTGTGGCTCCTTTACTATGTGAACTGTGTTGCAAATCTTTCTCAAGATGTTCTCCCAACCCTGCTCCTTCAAAGCACACATTTCAGTGCATTTCAGTGTGCAGGTGGCGCAGTGCTCTAAACTACTCAGCTTCTTGGACTTGCCAATCGGAAAGTCGGCGGTTTGAATCCCCACAACAGAGTGAGTTCCTGTTGCTCTGTCCCAGCTTCTGCCAACCTAGCAGTTTGAAAGCATGCCAGTGCAAGTAGATAAATAGGTACCACTGCGGCGGGAAGTTAAACAGCATTTCTCTGCTTTCTGGTTTCTGTCACGGTGTTCCGTTGCGCCACAAGTGGTTTAGTCATGCTGGCCACATGACCTGGGAAGCTGTCTGTGGACAAACGCCGGCTCCCTCGTCCTGTACAGCGAGATGAGCTCCGAACCCCATAGTCACCTTTGACTGGACTTAAACATCCAGGAGTCCTTTACCTTTACCTCTTTACTTGTTTCTGATGGATATGTGCACATTCAGCTCAGAAGGTGGTGGGCTCTGCTTCACTGGAGGTTTTCAAACCGAGGTTGGATGATAATCTGACAGGGATTCTTTAGTTGTGATTACTGCATAGCAGGGAATTCGACCTGATGATCCTTGGGATGACTTTCAACTCCCTTCCAACTCTACAATATTATGATGCTGTAACATTAATTTAAAGGTTGGAAGTCTAAACAGGCATACAGTTTTAGGAGGGAAATCAGATGAATGGGTAAAATACATTTTTAAAAATATATGTATATATGCCCCATCTTTCTTTTAAAATAAACTCATTATGATCTGTCGTAGGATTGGGCCCAGAGAAACCAAAGGGGAATAAAATGTAAAAGGAGCATTGTTCCAAATTCATTCTCAGCACAAAATACAGTGATGATTCATATCGATGTGTCAGCATGCTGCTTTTTAAGGCAGCAGTCTCTGCTGGAGGAGACGTAAATCCAGGTTCCAGTAGTGGAAGATATTAACTCCACATCCAGGGTCCCGTGAGCAGAGGCAGGGCAGCTTAGTGAACAGGAGGCAGGGGTAACAAAAAGTCAGGTTCTAAGGTGGCTGGCAAGGTTCTGGAAATGTGGACCAAGAGGAGTTTAGATCTCAGGAAATCCAAAGCAGAGGTTAGCACCACAAAGAGGTCTGACTTTTGCTGGAGCCAGGCAAACTAGCAAACCCTGAATGAGCCTTAGGTAGGGGTTTGGCTTTATTCAGGCTGTGGACTCTGAATGAGGTTTCTACCTTTAAATTGTTCCACCTTGATTTACAGTGGGAACATTTGACATTGTTGATATGGGGACAACTGCCATGTGGTGGAAGTTTCATAAATTGGAGTTTGAGGATGGCTGTGCTAACTTCTCAGGCTGAAGGGGAACTAGCCTCATGGTTCTTTGCAGTGATGGAGCTTATGAGGAGCTAAGGCTTTTCCCAAAATGAAACGTTCTAGAGATTGACTAGAGAGTTGTAGTCTTACTCCAAAGAGGGACTGGCCCGGGTTCATGATGCTTTTTCTGCACCACATGCAGAAGGCAATGACAAGGCACGTTGTTTTCAAAGAGGAAGCAGAGTTCCTTCCACAGCTGTCCCTCACAAAAAACAGTTTCTCCAAAACCAAGCCTTTTTTTCAGCTGGAACTCACCGGAACTTAGTTTTGGCATCTCTCAGGTGGGCGCCATTGCCATTCTAAGAGAATGAGGGAGGTGTTCATGGTTTTTTCTAGAAGAATAGCACTGTCCAGAACACAATACAGTCGTACTTTGGTTTTCGAATAGCTTAGTTCTCGAATGTTTTGGCTCCCGAACGCCGCAAACCCAGAAGTGAATGTTCTGGTTTGCGAACTGTTTTTGGAAGCTGAACATCTGACGAGGCTTCCGCGGCTTCCGATTGGCTGCAGGAGCTTCCTGCAGCCAATCAGAAGCCACACTTTGGTTTCTGAAGTCGAACAGACTTCTGGAATGGATTCCGTTCGGCTTCCAAGGTACAACTGTATGCCGGAAACAGAGCAAAAGAGTTGCTGCCGAAATTCAGCTCCAATCTGCCCAGATGAGGCAGCATTGTTGCAAAATATTAGTTCTAGGATTTCAATGAAAGTGACTGTTTCCACACCGAGCATTAATTGTGGAATAGGCACAGTCTGTTGATTTACTTGTTCTGGAGTGTCTGCATGATATAGTAATAAAAAGCTCCTCCATGGATATTTTCCCTGTACAGCAGTCACCCCCCCAAAAAAAACCCCCTCAGAAAAACTACTTTTTTAGTACAATTGAACAGCTGCACAATTTCCCTGGGTGTTGATGATCCATTGCATAGCTATTCAATAGCTTTCCTGGCTTGGGTATTACGTGTATAGATTGCTTTAAGCATTTTTTAAATGTACGGTTTGTCTCCTCTCAAGGAGTCTATAGCAGCTGAGATGTGCGCTCTAAACACAAGAAAAGAGGGTTACTTATGCAAGATAAATAAATAAAATTTACTGTTGCTAGGTAATCTAAGAGGCTGGCCAACATAATGCCGTAAAATACATCAGATGCCATATGGAGTTGTTGATTAGGGTTCTACCTCTGAGGTTTATTTCAGGGAAGTCAGTGCATCATTAAAGAAATAATTTTTCACCCAGTGCCTAGACAGTAAGCACGAGGAACAATCTTCCTGCAAGATTGTGGCTTGAAACAGCAGAACAGAGCACCTCTACACAAGTAGCTGTGCTCTCAGGTAAGTATTTAAGTTGCCACTTGGATTAGCAGGCTGGTGTGCACACTCAAAAGTCATGATAAAGAATAAATGCTACCAGCCTTCAAGCATCAGGCTAGTTTAGCAATGAGGCAGCACCGCTCCCGGCATAGACATCCAGTCTGTTGTTTGTGTTGCTTGACTCTCAGTTATTCTCGGAAATGCATATGTGTGTGTCTGTGTGTTTTTACTGCAGCACAGCAAAGGGGCAAATAAGAGAAGATAGGGTCTAATAAGAATAGACTCAAAGTTAGTAAGCAGCAGAGCAACAGAGATTTCTTCAAACGAAGCTGTAAAATACTATGAAGCATTATTCCCTAAGGATCCTGATTCCCTTTGGATAGAGTATTCCTAAGTTAAGATGCTTTATTTTGACCCTGGCAGATGCAGCATGATTTAGAACTTGATTTCTCTACAAAATAATACAAAAATGAGTGGAAAATTAATGTAAAACCTATACTAGTTATTTCCAGTGGTTGGCAGCCAACACCCAGCCAACCTGAAGGAACGTTTCCACTCCCAGACACTGAGGTCCACCTCCAAGGGCCTTCTGGTGGTTCCCTCCCTGCAAGAAGTGAGGTTACAGGGAACCAGGCAGAGGGCCTTCTCAATGGTGGCGCATGCCCTGTGGAACACCCTCCCACCAGACATCTGAAGGCAAGACATCTGAAGGGAAGTTTTTAATGTTTGACTTTTTATTATGTTTTTATATGTGCTAGAATTTGCCCAAGGTGACTGGGGAAACCCAGCCAGATGGGCGGGGTATAAATATATTATTATTATTATTATTATCAAATAATAATTATTTTATGGATGGAATTCAAGGATCTGTGAAACTAGTATGACGAGCTCATGGTGCTTTACAATTTTTTTTCTCAAGAAGCCCCAACCACAACCCAAGTACCATATGCCAAACTTTTTTTGAAGCTAAGCAGGTGTTTGTGGTTGTGTATACTGTTCAAACGGGCAAGTGGAAGTCAAAAATTCCTGCAGGATAGCACAATCCCACTTCATGGGAACTAAGCAGATCTTTGACTTCCACCGTATGTGTTCTCATCCTCCCTTGCCTACCTCGCCATCACACAAAGGCCAGAGTCTTTCAGTTCTTTTTCAAGCAAAAATTCAAGTTCATGTAACATCATGTTCCAAAATGTGACAGCTAATGCCCAGAATTAGAATCCTTATTCGATAAAATCAGGTAAGATAAAAGGCCCAACTTTCTTTAAAGCAAGGAAATCCTATTATGGGTGCAAATGTTAGAGTTCTTTTCATTAATCAGCCTTTGAATCAAACTATGGAGTGCCTTTAGTAATGGTCAAACAGAGAGTAATACAGGCAGAATAAATTTGTGTCTTCTTTTTATCTGCTGTCTTGTTCCATCCATGGGGCTCATCCTTTCAATTTAATTTAGTATCACAGAACATCTCCCTGAAGTTCAGAATTTGAAATTACTTCAAAGAAACCTTCTTCGTCAGTATAACCATTTTGGGCTTATTTTGTAACGGGAGAGGGAAAAAAATCTATCCATACTATTTGATCTAATTTTAAAGAAGCTGCATAAAACAGAAAGTTAAGGGCATAATATTGGAGACCAAGGCCACTTAACTAGGCTTCTAAGGGCACGTAAAATATCTGCAGATTTCCTGTGCAGGATATATCTGGGCGTGGAAAAAGAGTCAAAATGCTTCCAACAATATAAAGAGATTGTAGCATTATCATTTATAAACTTTTAACATGCCTCAGATTGCGCAAGGGGACATTTTAGGTGTAATCTAGAAAACGTTATGTGCTTCTAGAATGGAAACTTTCAACTAATACTAATGAATTCTCCCCCCCTAAATTTTTTTATTCATTTTCTTTTTCATTCATTACATACATCTCATATTCATAACATTTACTATGCATTCATTCCTTCCTCCCTCCCCTTTTGGGCTTCCCCCAGCTTCCACTTCTGGTTTGTTTCTCCTTTCACCCACTTTGCTATCTCCTAAAAGAAAAAGCTACAAATAAGATATTTATACCGTAACATCAAACTTAAAAACATACAAATAACAATGAATACTAATTCTTAACTCCGCTTTTCTCACAAACTGGCTCAAAAATAAAGAATTCTCCACAATGCAAGTAAAATGTTTATGCTCTATGTAAATCCTCTGTGGCTTGTTTTTGCAGTCTTCTGCAGGCATTCCACGAACCTTTCTTGAGTGCTTCTTCTTTCAGTGATGGTGTGGAATAACAGGACTTCCAGCAACTTTGTGGATGGTTTTGGGTTATAGAACAGTTCCTTTTGCTTTATGAGCTCCAAAGTTTGCTTTATAGGATGGTCAAAACTTCACAGGGGGAAGTAGTGCACTAGGGGGTCAACGTTTCACTTTTTGCACCGGATGGTCAAAGGTTCAATGTAGGAACCTGGCAATTAAAGAAGAGAAACTTAACCAGGAGCCCAAGGATTGGCTAAAAGGTTGGGACTGGAAGAGAAAATGTTGCATATAAGTCAAACAGAAGGGTAGTTGACAGAGTTCAGGAAGAGCTACAAGAGACAAAAAGGGCAAAAAAGACTTTAAGAAAATGTTAGAGAGCATGGTTGGGCTACTGTAGTAAAAGGGAGCAAGGAAAAAGCAGCAAAGAACCCAGAAGATATTAAAACCATGAAATGAAAACCAATACTCTGCATGCTATTTGCGTCACCAGGCTGCAACAGCCCCAGCTCCCAGGGATCCTAGGGAAGGAATAAAGACTCTGACAATGTGTTATGGAATTAAAATTAGGTCACAACTTTATTAAACCTCTGAATGTAGGAAGACCTTGGCTTAGGCCTTGGGTGTGTATCCCTCCCAGCCCCCCAGCCAGAGGGAACTGGGGCTCATCAGGGTAAATGGGATATGGGGGTGCACTGCGAGACGTATGTGTACGCAGGCAGCCAAGCTCATACCCCCGCACGGAGCGTAGCTCACTGACAACTTTTCAGTGTATGGCCAGTAACACCCATTATACAGTGGTACCTCGGGTTAAGTACTTAATTCGTTCCGGAGGTCTGTTCTTAACCTGAAATGGTTCTTAACCTGAAGCTCCACTTTAGCTAATGGGGCCTCCTGCTGCCACTGCGCCGCTGCTGCACGATTTCTGTTCTCATCCTGAAGCAAAGTTCTTAACCTGAAGCACTATTTCTGGCTTAGTGGAGTCTGTAACCTGAAGCATATGTAATCTGAGGTACCACTGTATAACCCTTTTTAAGAGGGGACCCCCCATTATAGGGAAGAAAAGACTAAAGGATTCTACCCAAGGCCATAAACTGCCAAATTTGTGATGAATTGCTACAGGGAAGACAAAACCTGCCAATGCAGGAAAATTTCTTTCCGGTCCTTCAACAGCAACCAGTCAAAGACCATAGCCGCACCCGCTAAACAGGAAGAAAAAGTTAACCTGCAAACAAAAAAACATTAAACTAAGGGAGGTTAGGGTGGGTGAATATCCAGAGCTGACTGCCTGGCTACTGTCGGCTCCACCCACTATATATAAATGGGACTGGCCCCTCCTCCCAGCAATGAAACTTGACTACAGAGGCTGGGTGTGAACCTCCAAATAATAACACCGAGAGGCAGGCCAGCCCCTGTTTGCCAGTAAGTTCCCTGGAAACTGTAGCACCGTGCATGATCCCGCAAAGGGCACCCACAATGTAAAGTGTGAGTGCTCATTCTGTCAGAGGTTCTGCGGTACAGTCTGCCCCCCCCCCCCAGTAAGTAGACTAGGGTCTGGGGCTATTGCCTGCCTCAAGGTAGGTCTTTGATCACTCAAGGTTGGGAGTTGGGATTTGTTTTGAGTGTCCAAACACTGTAAAAAACCTCTCAAGGCTTTGTTGTCGCTCATCTGGAATGCTCTAAGAATGCTGACCCCTTTCAGAGCAAACAGAATGGTGATCACTCACCTTTCGTTGTTTGCACAGATTGGAGCCAGTTCGTAATGCAACTCACACAGTGCCTTTCATGTTGCACAGTGCTTCCAATTTTGCCTTTCCAAGTCTGAGTGCTTACATTTTGAAAACGCCGTACTAGAAGCCTGCTAATATAGCTTTCCACAGGAGGTGACCAAAACAGGTCAGCCCACTTTCCCGCTCTCTTAGAAGGATGTTGGTAATCCAGCTGGTTATGAGCAATCCTATGACAGCCTAAAAGGAAGGAGTACTTGAACGGGTAATTGAGCATGGCCACAAAGCAAGTTGTCAGCTGTCCCCAGCAGGGGACCCCTTAGCTTGCTTTTATGCTATTTTTCACTCAACTTTCTCCAGGATGCTTTGCCTCACTCCAGTCAACACTGATGCATTGCGCAAATTAATTTCTAGGTGTCAGTTGCAGTCATCTTCCATACCTTCAAATGGAAGAATAATACATATGGGTTGCAAAATGTGATGAATGAATAGATGACAGGTTCAGTTGTTGGCACAGGGAACCTGGATTCTTTCCACTGAAGGACTTGAAATAATTTCTCATGCGGTAGCTAGGAAGGCACATTGAAACTTAAGGCTGCTTCAGGTACGCATGCTCCTCATCCGATGGCTGCCATATCAAGCATTAAACACTAGGAGTGCAGTGACCACACAGATAAACACAAGTGGTACATTTGATATGATTGCCACATTTTATTTGAGGCATTCATTCTTGGGGTTTATTCTGGGCAGGATTCTACCAATGAGTCCTGTCAGTGGACACCTTGCGAAGGACTTTTACTTACTCAACCAGGTTCCCCCTCTTTCCCCCCATGTACCCCCTCCACACACCTTAAAATTAGCTGTGCGGGGGGGGGGGGCTTCCCCAGAAGAGCACATGGGAGGAGGAGGAGGAGGAGGATTGTTTCATCTGAAACTACAAAATGTGTGCTCTTGCTTGTAATCACTATCTCTCTGACTAACCTACCTCATTGGATTGTTTCCTATGTTCATCTGCATTTTTTTGGGGGGGGGGAGGGCCCATAGTGCTTCCCATGCAGAATGTCCCAGGTGAAATCCCTGGCATCTCCAGGTAGGGCTGGGAGAGACCTCACCTGAAACTCTGGAAAGCTGCTGAAAATGTACAGGGCGGTCCAACCAAATGGACTGCAACAGTACTTCGACATAGAACCTGCAGGCTGCATCCTGCCTCGTTGTGCACATGCATGGGGCGGGGGGCGGAATAAAGCCAAAATCTGACACACACAGCCCAGCCCTCATGCTGCCTTTCCAAAGCTCGGTAAATGAGGCACTGAGCTTTCAGAAGGCAGTGTGAAGCTCTGGCAGAGTCCTAGAGCCCTCCCTTATGCTTCCCAAAGCTGGGAAAGCAGCACAGTGGTACCTCGGGTTACAAACGCTTCAACTTATGTTTTTTCGGGTTACGAACGATTGTAACCCAGAAGTAAGTTGTCCAAGCTCTTGGAGGCCTCGCTGCTGCCTGGAGGCAAACCCAGACATCACGGGGTCTACGGAGCTCTCGGAGGCCTCCGCGAATGCCGGGAACCAAGCCACAACATTTGAGGCGCCTAAAGTGGCTCCGCGAATGCCAGGAACCAAGCTCCGACATTTGTGGTGCCTAGAATGGCTCCGCGAATGCCGGGAACCAAGCCCCGACATTTGTAGTGCCTAGAGCGGCTCCGCGAATGCTGGGAACCAAGCCCCGACATTCGTGGTGCCTAGAGCAGCTCCGTGAATGCCGGGAGCCAAGCCCCGATGTCCACAGGGCCTGCAGAGGCTCTGCGACTGGGTTCCAGCTGCAGGAGCTCTCTGAGGCCTCCACAAATGCTGGGAGCCAAGCCGATCGTGATTGTGGAAGAGGACCCTGAGCCCCCTCCAAACAGTGAGTTTGGAAATAAATTTTAATTTTTTTTCATCTAAAATACTGCTTATTTATTTTATAGCATAGTACATTGATTATTGCCTTCATTTTATGGATCAATGGTCTCGTGAAACAATAAAATCCGTATTAAATTTCTGTTTTAGGGGGTGTTTTTCATCGTCTGGAACGGATCAATCCACTTTCCATTACTTTCAATGGGAAAGTCTGCTTCAGGTTAAGAACGCTTCAGGTTAAGTACAGACTTCTGGAACCAATTAAGTACTTAACCTGAGGTACCACTTTAACTAGGTTTTAGGAAGGAGGAGGGAGGACACTAGGAACCTGTCCGAGCCCCCATGCCTCCTTCCCAAAGCCCAGAGCCTCACTTACCTGGCTCTGGGAAGGCAACATGAGGGCTGTTGTGGGGGTGGGGGGCTCAAATATTCCCGAAGGTCACCAGAAAAGGCCTTGAGGGCTGCACGTTGGACAATACTGTTAGTTGCACCAATGGTCTGATTTGATATACGTAAGGCAACCTCTTATGTCTCTCATGTGTTCCTGTTGCTGTCAGGATAAAAGGAGGGCTGGGTTGTGTGTGTAAAGATGTGCGTTGCCTAGAGCTCATCAGAAAGGAAGGTTATAGGTGAAGTAAATAATTAATCCTAATGTGCAGCCAAATGAAATACAGATTCCTTTGTTTAGAGTTAGCTGGTTTGAAATGTTGCAGTCCTGCTACAAAAGACGCAGCTTCTTGAAAGCACATATATGTTCGAAGAACACAAAGGTATCTCCTCCCAGCAGATATATTTAATAAGAAGCGTATTCTGGAATAAAAACAAAAAACAAGAGCAGAGAGAGCCTATAGCTTTTTTGTTTTAGTCCTGACTGGGTGCTTTGATGATACAAATTATAACAGAAGACAGATGTTGATAAAATGGATGGCATTTAGAGAACTGTGGTGAAAATGATTAAGGACTAGGGGGAAAGATTAGGAAATAGAGATCCATAGTTTAATAGCAACTGTGTGTGAGAGAGAAACCATCTATATTGGCCTGCTGAAGCATTGCAATAATACCAAGGAAGGGAAGCAAGAGGCCATTGGCCTGGGCAGGCCGGGTCTTCCTGTTATAAACCTGCTGGGATTGACAAGGCATATGACCCTCACCTGAATCTCATTTAACTCTTTGGGGGGGATTAGCTTTAGACGTCCTGTGCATGGAAGCTGCCAAATCAATTAACCAACTAGGGTTACTGTTAATAGCACCAGTTTTCTTATAACTCTATATTGCTGGATAGTTCTGATGAACTGCAAAAGCATTTTTAGTTTGCTTTCTGTTGCCACCCTGGAACTTTTCTTTATTAGTGCCACTTTGTTTTGTACAATTCCTTGCAAATGAAGAAAAATAACTTTTCTCCTTGTATATGTTGATAATATGTTTTTGGTTACTGAGAACAAACAAGAGTGTACAGAAACAAGATTGGGTGCAGGCCTGGCCAGGACATAGGCGTGACACACCTGTGAAAAAGGTGAGCTGTGTGCTTGCTTGTTTGATTAACAGCTGATGGGAACTTCAAGGCCCCTCTTCTCCCTTCTTATGGTCTTTATATTGGACCTGGAGACTCCAATGGAGAGCATTCCATGTCAAGAAGGAGGGCAAGTGGGCACTCTATCAAATGACGAGGCAGGAGCTACAAGGAGCAGGGCCTTTTCATTGGTGGTGCTCATTGTATGGCTCGCTCTTTCCAGACCTGCTCTCTTTTGGCCTGTATTTTGGAGCTTTATAATCTAGGAAGACTTTGGAATAACAGGTTGACAAGTCTTATCAGTCACTGACGTATGAGCGGATTTTATTTGCTGTTATTCTGGGTTCCTGGTATACCAGAATAATAGAGTTGGCCAGGACGAAAGAAGGGATACAATTTATGAGATTTATCCATTATCTGCACAGCAGGGGGTATTCAGTCAACAGTGCAAAGGCTGAGCTGAAGTGTTTCCTGCTGGTTACCTGCTTTCAGCAATAGGGGACGCTGTTTGGTAGTACCCAATTGGTTAGCTGCCAGATTCTAGAGCTCCCTATTGGTGACTCTTAGGTAATTACAAAAATACTGAATCCATTAATGAAACACAGTGTTTATTCATAAAGCAGTAACATAAATCTCCATTGCTACATAATGGGTGTGTATTTCAGCAGCTGAATGTACAGCTTTATGGCCATGCTATAGTGCTTATGCGACTGTAAATAAAAGGTGGCTGGGCTCATCGTCCTGGGGTTTGGGGGGGGGGAGGTGACAAAACTGATTTCCAATAAGTGCCCCCCTTCTTTCCATAACAAGTCCTAGAGTTTGTACTCTGAATAGTGACACTAGGGACCTAGAAGGTGCAGGGCTTGTCAGTCAAATCCCTGCACAGACTCATCAGGGCTGACCTTAAGGCAATTGGAACAATTGGGCCAAATTGGGGGCATAATTAGCAATTATAGGAGATTGGAAAAAGAAAAAAAATATAGGTGAGATCTGAAAAGTTCCCTAATATAGAAACATTTTGGGTTATTCAGTACAGTGGTACCTCAGGTTAAGTACTTAATTCATTCCGGAGGTCCGTTCTTAACCTGAAACTGTTCTTAACCTGAAGCACCACTTTAGCTAATGGGGCCTCCTGCTGCCGCCGCGCTGCCAGAGCACGATTTCTGTTCTCATCCTGAAGCAAAGTTCTTAACCTGAAGCAGTATTTCTGGGTTAGCGGAGTCTGTAACCTGAAGCGTATGTAACCTGAAGCGTATGTAACCCGAGGTACCACTGTATTCTCCCAGTAAACTGTGGAAGTTCCATTAATCGGAACAATTAAAACCATGGTGGATTAAGTTACCAGAAAATATACTAAGGAGGATAATCTTGTTTTTCCAAAGGGATGTGTCAAATCACCCAACACATGGCCATTTCCTGAGATATATTTCCATGTAGCCTATTAAGAATACAGGATGCTAAGCAAGGTCATTGGTAGAGTTCACCCTGCTCAAAGCAACAAACTTTTTACACAAATGCCAAGATGTTAGATTGTAAATATATCTGATTTATCTCAGACTTCTGTAGCCACAGGCTCTCTGTTGTTGGCATGTGGCATGCTTTGGATAATTCCTCAGTGTGTCCACCTCTCTTTGCCGTAGGGTGAAGCCATTAACTGCTGGGGAAGGAATGAATGGATGATGTGTGGCACACAGTGATAACCACCTTCTCTGGTTTGCATTTGACTCAGAAACCTCAAGATAGAAACAATTTATTCTTTGGCTAGGCTAACTGGGAGGTTTCCTAGAGCAATTCAAGCCACTTTTACTAGTAACTAGGCAATAGATGGAAAGGGTGGAGTGGGATGGAAGGAAGAAAGAGGCTTTGGCAGATGTACGCTATTCCTTGAAAGGACATTCGGTGCACATTAAAAGTGTACAACTTCCCCAAAGAATCCTGAGAACTTTAGTTTCCCCCTGCACAGAGCTGGTTTCCAGTTAACAAACTACACTTCCCATGATTCTTTGAGGGGAGTCGTGTGTTTTAAGTGTGTTCCATGTGCTTTAAATGCCTGGTGCGGTTTGGTGAAGTAAATCAGCAAAATAGCATCCCCTGACTGTCTGAAATGAAACGTTGCCTGTTTAAAAAATGAAAGCAAGTCATGGCAATTTGGCCATTATAGGCCTGGTTCATCATGTCAACAGCATAGCACAGCACGGGTTATGAAATATACTCGGAGTCGAGTGTGGATTTCATGCTCTTTATTCAGCTCATAGTGGTGAGGAGAAATGAAAGTTCCCCCCAAGTATCTGATTTATATACATTATTTACACAATGGGCTGCACGTCATTGGTTAATTCCGGAATTCTCCTGTAGGCCAATCAGGTTGCGGATTCACTTCCATCTGGAGCTGGATTGGGTGGTTCCTGCAGACCAATCAGACTGCTGCATTGTTCTAGGATCAATCAGACTGCTGCATTCTGAATCCTATTGTTCTAGGACCAATAAGACTGCTGCATTTTGGATCCTATTGTTCTAGGACCAATCAGACTGCTGCATTTTGGATCCTATTCAACTCAATACATAACAGGTTAAAATGGAGGAAAGGGTGGCAAAGGGCTAAGGGCTTTTAAAAGTATGACATTGTTAATGGATGGCCCTGGACTGAGAAAATCATGTACATTACTCACACAGAATAGGCTGTGCATGTTTCTGAGCACGAAGCATCCATCACCGACAAGACATTGGTACAGGCATCAATGTCTGAGGCAAGCTGTAGTCAAGTTCTTAAAGACAGGTGGACTTCTTTTCCAGTCTTGCTTTATCTTCTCCTTTTCCCTTTCTCCTTGGTCTCTTTTTAAACACAGTTTGTTTTCCTTTCCTATGTACAGTGGTACCTCGGGTTAAGTACTTAATTTGTTCTGGAGGTCTGTTCTTAACCTGAAACTGTTCACCTGAAGCACCACTTTAGCTAATGGGGCCTCCCGCTGATGCTGTGCCGCCACCACACGATTTCTGTTCTCATCCTGAAGCAAAGTTCTTAACCCAAGGTACTATTTCTGGGTTAGCAGAGTCTGTAACCTGAAGCGTATGTAACCTGAAGCGTCTGTAACCCAAGGTACCACTGTACATGAGTGACTGTAATGGTCCTTAGGCGGCAATCCAATATCCACTTACCTGGGGGTAAGCCCCACTGAACTCAGTGAGACTTACTTCTGAGTAAACATGCACATTTACTTGCAATTTTAACCATGTCTGCTCAGAAGTAAGCCCCACTGAACTGAGGTTGGATGGCCACCTGTCAAGGATGTTTTGGCTGAGATCCCTGTATTGCAGGGGGGTTGGACTAGATGACCCTTGGGTCCCTTCTGACGCTAAGATTCTATGAGTCTACTCCCAGGAAAGTAGGGGGTGGGGTTGCAGCTTCAGTGCCTTTTTGGGAGACCTTTTTGGGAGACCTTTCAGAATTCCCATAAAAAAAGCTTTATATTTATGTGGAGTGAATAATACATGAATCCATTCCTTTCTGCATGTGATATTGTGCTCTGTATAATGCCATTCATTAATCTATATGGCACGAAGAGTAGGAGCAGGTCGATATGGTTAAAGATAATTAACAATTGATTAGCACCTAGGAGCCAAACAAACTGGCACATTTTTCCCCCCAGTGACCCGAGGTGGTGAAAAAAAATAGATGAAAGTGAGAATCTTCCTTGAAGCCAACAATGCTGCCCTTGACTATTATTGAGATAATTTCTCTATT
Source organism: Podarcis gaigeae (assembly GCF_964106915.1). NCBI lineage: Eukaryota > Metazoa > Chordata > Lepidosauria > Squamata > Lacertidae > Podarcis > Podarcis gaigeae. Next base: position 22,134,518 of record NC_139680.1, read on the forward strand.
AATGTTGACATGGATCTGCTTAAGCATCAGCATGAGGGCAGTTTCCATTCCCCCCTGAATATTTTAATCCGATTTTACTGCATTCGTGGCAATGAGGCCTCCCTAAAGACTGTACATGCGTGTGAAATGGGGAGGGCAGTGCCATGAACAGAGCAGTTAGGGGGAGAAAAGGCCTCCTTCTAGTACCCTAGTTGTGAGGAATTTTTCAAAGCCCCTGGAATTTGGGTGCCCGAAGCATTTTTCATTTTCACTTTTTCTTTCTTTATTAAATGTCTATACTGCCCTTCACCTGAGGATCACAGGGTGGTTTACAATATAAAAACACAAAATTACGGAATATAGTAACCAACAAACACATACACACAGATAATAATAATAATAATAATAGTAATAATAATAAATTTATTATTTATACCCTGCCCATCTGGCTGGGTTTCCCCAGCCACTCTGGGCAGCTTCCAACAAAATATTAAAATACAGTAGTCATTCAGATATTAAAAGCTTCCCTAAATGCCAAGGAGAATAGAAGGTCATCGATCAGAAGGTTGGCGGTTCGAATTCCCGTGACAGGGTGAGCTCCCATTGCTCTGTCCCAGTTCCTGCCAACCTAGCAGTTTGAAAGCATGCCAGTGCAGGTAGATAAACAGGTACCACTGCAGCGGGAAGGTAAACGGTATTTCTGTGTGCTCTGGTTTCCATCAAGGTGTCCTGATGTGCCAGAAGCGGTTTAGTCATGCTGGCCACACGACCCAGAAAGCTGTCTGTGGACAAACGCTCTTGGCTTGAAAGCGAGATGAGCGTCACAACCTCATAGTCACCTTTGACTGGATTTAACCGTCCAGGAATGATTTACCTTTAGAGTATTTACTTATCCAAAGACTTGGGAGAAGAGGAATGGTTTTGCCTTGTGCTTAAAGATAAGTAATGAAGGTGCCAGGCAAATGTCTCTGGGGAGATCATTTCACAAATGGGTGGGGGGCCATTGCAGAAAAGGCCTGCTCTCATGTTGCCACCCTCCAGACCTCTTGCGGAGAAGGCACACACAGAAGGGCATCAGATGATGATTGCAGGGTCTGGGTCAGAGAAAGAGGCGGTCCTTGAGGTATTGTGGTCCTGAGCCATTTAATTTTATCATTGCTTTCATATCTACTCAGTGTTTGCTTTCGAAAAACCGATCAGTGTTGCTATATTTGCTTGGCGGCAAGTGGGAATGAAGTACAGTGGTACCTCGGGTTACATACGCTTCAGGTTACAGACTCCACTAACCCAGAAATAGTGCTTCAGGTTAAGAATTTTGCTTCAGGTTGAGAACAGAAATCGTGCTCTGGCGGCAGCGGGAGGCCCCATTAGCTAAAGTGATGCTTCAGGTTAAGAACAGTTTCAGGTTAAGTACAAACCTCCGGAATGAATTAAGTACTTAACCTGAGGTACCACTGTGATGGGGTTCTTCCATACCACATAGGAGCATTCAATTCCTGACTCGCGTCTCTTAATGAGAGTTGTGAACAGGTTGATTTTCACATGCCGTTGAATGCACCAGCTGGTGTTGTGGCCGCAGGCTTCCCATGTACTTCTTTAAAATTGTTGGAGAGGCACATACTTTCACCAACAGGCCGCTACTAGGGTCAGATAGAAGCAACTGCTTGATTAAAAATGTATCTCTTTTGAGAAGGCAAATGCTAGCACAGGTACTAGTAGATACCTCTCTTTTTTCTTTCTTTTTCTTCTGCAGTGTTTGAGTACGGGATTTGAAAATTTAATTTTTCTCATTAATTCTCCCTTGAGCACCAGCAGTGTGTCTGCGACTTACAAACATTAGTCAGCATCAATAGTGGAATATATTTGTGGATATTTTTTTGCGTTTAAATAATCCCCCCCCCCCCCGAAATATATTCAGAGTCGAGAGTGGATTTCATGCTCTTTATTCAGCTCATAGTGGTGAGGAGGGAATGGAAGTTTCCCCAAATATCTGCTTTATATACATTATTTACACAAGGGGCTGCACGTGATTGGTTAATTCTGGAATTCTCCTGTAGGCCAATCAGGTTGTGGATTCACTTCCATCTGGAGCTGGATTGGGTGGTTCCTGCAGACCAGTCAGACTGCTGCATTCTGAATCCTATTGTTCTAGGACCAATCTGACTGCTGCATTTTGGATCCTATTGTTCTAGGACCAATCAGACTGCTGCCTTTTGGATCCTATTCAACTCAGTACATAGCACCCCCATTTGTATCTTTTCCACCAAAGAAGCCTGAGAATCCCAAAGAATCTGCCAAGATCCCCTTAAGGTGCCCTTTAAATTCAGAGGCGTTTTAAAATGGGCTAGAATGACACCTTCCCAAGAATCATTTTCCCAGCAATTCCACCCCTTTTTACAGAAATGTTATGTAGCTTGCTATAAATTTAATATAAATTTGGTATACAGTGGTACCTCAGGTTACAGACGCTTCAGGTTACAGACTCCGCTAACCCGGAAGTAGTACCTCAGGTTAAGAACTTTGTTTCAGGATGAGAACAGAAATCGGACGGTGGCAGGGGCGCCGACTTATAAAAAATATTGGGGGGGCGGGGGCCCATACCGACTTATAAAAAATATTGGGTGGGCCCAAGACCTCCAAACCGCTGCTGCTGGGGGAACGAAAGGGGCGAGCCCCGGACTGCCCCGACCTTAAGTGAACCTGTGAGGGCCTGCCCTTTGCAGCAGCCGACTGGCTGCCGCCGTGGGCGGTGAATATTAATGAGCTAGGGGGAATCCCCGCTTCTTGCGGGGCTGACGCCAGCCCCGCGAGATTGTTGATGGGTCGAGAGCCCGCAACCCCACCCCCTCTCTAGATCGGGAGTGGCTTTGTTTTAACTCATTACTGAATGTATTTTAAAAGGTAACTATCGTCAAACAAGGAAAATAAAAAATACCAACATAATTTTGTGATTTTACAAAGCATAATATAACTAATAATTTTCTTAAATTATTGGGGGGGCGGAGCCCCCCCAAACGAATTTTTGAGGGGGCTCGGGCCTCCTCAGGCCCCATGGAGTCGGCGCCTATGGACGGTGGTGGTGCAGTGGCAGCAGCGGGAGGCCCCATTAACTAAAGCGGTGCTTCAGGTTAAGAACAGTTTCAGGTTAAGAATGGACCTCCGGAATGAATTAAGTTCTTAACCTGAGGTACCACTGTAGATTTTTTTTTTAAAAAAGTTTGTTTTAGAATATTGTGTAACCTAAGTTGCATCTCGTTGCTGATGATCTGACAGAGCACGTTTTTGAGTCCTCCTGACCTAAGAGATGAGTGCTAATGTTAAATGTTTAGATTGCACCCCTGTACTTTGATGTGTGGAGACCTCCTCTGTAGATTTAGCTCTTAGGACATCCAGATTAGTATTTGGAATTTTCCAGTGTGTCTAGTTGTTTCAAGGTGGCCTGCCCCTTGCCCTACCTATAAGGGATGTGGATGACCCACCTTCCTTGCCCCCATGGCTTGACCAATAGAAGCAGATTACGAAGGGCCTTTCCCCCAGGGCGCGGGGTCCACTGAGCGTTTGCTTTGGGGAGAGAAAGAGAACAAGAGGGCTTTCAATGACTACTAACCATGATGGCTGTGCCCTGCTCCCACAGCTGGAGGCAGGTGGAAATCACGGGGCGGGGGCGGGGAGAGTGCTCTTGTTTTCAGTCTGGGCCCAGATGAGGATCTCTATCCCCATCGTTCTTCCTGGACACGGAGGTCCAGCGTCGAGGGCCTTCTTGCGGTTCTCTCACTGCGAGAAGTGAGGTTACAGGAAACCAGGCAGAGGGCCTTCTCAGTGGTGGCACCTTCCCCTCAGATGTCAAGGAAATAAACAACTATCTGACTTTTAGAAGACATCTGAAGGGAAGTTTTTAATGTTTGATGTTTTATCGTGTTTTTAATATTCTGTTGGGAGCTGCCCAGAGTGGCTGGGGAAACCCAGCCAGATGGGCGGGGTATAAATCATCATCATCATCATCATCATCATCATCATCATGTTCTGCCTGCTGGTTTCCCCCAGGCATCTGGCTGACGACTGTGAAAACAGGATTCTGGGGGGGGGGGTGCTAGGGGCTCATTGGAAGATGGCCGACAATACCATCTCTCCGGCCCACACGAGGTAATTAAGAGGCTGATATGAGAGTATGCAGCTTCCCTTGTTACCCCAAGGGAATGGGGAACACTGTCTTGCCTGCGGTTGCCATAAATCACCCCCAAGTTCGAAAGAAGGGGGTGAGGGCACAAGGCGCACAGCACTCGTGTGGGACGGCTCTCCCGGACGCTGTCTCTGATCGCGTGGCCTGGTTGCAGCAGCTCAAAATAAACAATTAGAGAGAAGCAAATGCACATATTTCGAGTGAAGAACAGGAGTTAAGACTACTAAATGAAGTGACCTCTGTGAAGTGGAGCGATGGGTTGGATTCAACAGGAAATAAATCTAGAAGAAGACACATCAAAGGGTCGGTATGTTGGAACGGGACGGAATGGGGGGGGAACTTTTCTTTTTTTATCTTATGTGATTACCTAACAACCCCCCCCCCCCAGGAAGAATCGTTGCAATTACTGATTATAAGCGGGAGGATTAAGAACTGTGTGGAAATGAATTACTAAGCAAAGACATGGCTTGTGGAATATTTGGAAAGGAATGAAAGGCCTTTGGAATGACGCAGTTATAAAAAGAGACTTGTTAGGAAGCAGGCCTGGTGGCAGGATTTACGATCGAGGGGGAGAAGACCATGGCTTTGTTATTATATCGGACTGTGAGTTTGACCTGGCAGAACCCCCTAAGAAGTTCGAGGAGAGAGTGACAGGCCTGCGAGGATTAAAGGGCAGACTTGAAGAATGTTTGGTACGGAAGTGCTGAAATGGCGTCTGTCTGTTTGAATATGGCTCTTGGAGGAATGGAAAATCCACACAGGATATAACAATGTTTGTTTTTAACCCGCTTGTGGAGACTATCAGAGGTCACAAAGAAAGGAATATATGATAACAAGAAGATGAGGAAAACAATAAAGAGAAGACTGGACAGAAATGTGAATACTATTTGGACAGAACTGTGAATATTAAAGCAGCAGCAAGAGAGATGTTTGGATCCCTTTCTGAGCTCGAAGCATGGGTACCCCCAACAAAAATTTTTAAAAATTGGCTTTTTAATTTGGAATTAATGTGATTTGATTGGTTTGTTAATAAAAATTATATTAAAAAAAAAGAAAACAGGATGCTGGACTAGGTGGGATGTTGGCTGGATCCAGCAGGCTATTCTTATGTTCTTAAGCCTGTCCCTTTATAACAAATTTCTATTAAATTATATAAATTTCTTATTAAAAATGCAACTTCCAGTGGAAAGGGATTAGGACCACAGCCACTTTTTAAATGACATAAAATCGGTATTATATTCTTCTGAGGCATTAACAGAGAGACTTGCTATACCGTTATCATGGTTTTCTGTTTTACAGCTCCTCATAATACCTATATTAATTCAAAAATGGCATTTTGCAAATAACGTATAACCCGTAGGTCCTTTTCTAATTCTCAAAAATTGCTTCTTTAATACGTGCAAGCATTCATAGGATAGCACAACAACAAGAATTCAATACAAAATATTAATTCCATTCCAGAGTATTTAAGCATGGCAGTCTCTTACTATGAATTCTTCAGTTTCTGCACTGAGTTCTCATAGACTCTGATTTTAGCATCATCAGAACCAACAGGAACATCGCTGTTTACCCAGTAAGCTCACAACTGAAGCCAGGTCTCAAATTCACTTTGTTTCATTATGTTCTGCCATCGTGTTCCATAAACTGAGATTCCCCCCCCCCCTTCTGAAGCCTTTAAAATTGATCCAGCTTTGCTTCTACTGACATCAAGCACTGAACTGATTCAGCTCTTTGCTGAAGTCCTTGGGTTTTGTTTATCAAGTTGAATCATCACTTTCGACAATCTTCCCCGCTTCCTCTTGTGTGGAGTCCCATTGAAATCACTAAATAATCATATGCACATGAATAACTGTTTTCAGGATGTATTCCATAAATCTTACTATCATTTACAATCTTTAGCAATTACTGATGGCCTTTAAGGCAGTACAAGGCTGAAAAAGTCTCCAAGGATCATGAATAATGGCTCTGCATTAGTATGATGTATTCAATAAAGATAACTGCCAGCACGGAGAAGCCAATTTGGCACTGGTCCAAATGTAGATTCTATAATAGTTCACAAGCCTTGAGGGACAGGCCTGTACCTGCAGGATTAACCTACCAGATGCGCGCATTTCCAAATTTACTTTTTGACACTTCAAATGTTTTGGCTTGAGGCACCCAATGAAATCAATCGTTTTGCCACATAGGCCTCTTGTAGGACTGAAACTTTGATTCGTATAGGAAGAAGCAAGATGCCATTTTGCTTCGCAGCACTGTTAGAAGACAATAGCATTGATATTCAGGAGACTCAGTATAACTTTCCTAATCCACATAAACAAATTGAATTGATGAGTAGGGTTTTTTTAAAAAATCAATTATTAAATGAAACCCTTGTGTTGCAAGACACCTCACTCCTTCCTGCCACATTACTCCATGTCTGTTAGCATATATAAATACAGGCGACTCCCCACTTACAGGGGGGTTACATTCTGACACCCTGCACGTAAGTGAAAATCATGTAAGTGGGGCCTTCTGGTGGTTCCCTCACTGTGAGAAGTTAAGCTACAGGGAACCATGCAGAGGGCCTTCTCGGTAGTGGCACTCGTCCTGTGGAACACCCTCCCATCAGATGTCAAGGAAATAAAGAACTATCTGACTTTTAGAAGACATCTGAAGGCAGCCCTGTTTAGGGAAGTTTTTAATGTTCAATATTTTATCACTTTATTATTAATAATAATATTCTGTTGGGAGCTGCCTAGAGTGGCTGAGGAAACCCAGTCTGATGTGAACAAAACACTAAAATACAATAACCTATTAAACCTTAAAAGCTTCCCTAAACAGGGCTGCCTTCAGATGTCTTCTAAAAGTTTGGTAGTTATTTTTCTCTTTGACATCTGGTGGGAGGGCGTTCCACAGGGTGGGTGCCACTACTGAGAAGGCCCTCTGCCTGGTTCCCTGTAACTTGGCTTCTCACCACTAGGGAACGCCAGAAGGCCCTCGGCACTGGACCTCTTTGTCCGGGTAGAATGATGGGGGTGGAGACGCTCCCGTTATACTGGACCAAGGCCGTTTAGGGCTTTAAAGGTCAGCACTAACACTGGTGGGGAAGGAACAAGCGGGGGACTAGCTCCTTGCTTGGGGGAGCGTTTGCCCCCTGCTGCCTCTCTGGTGCCACCCATGCCTCCAAGCCTTGCTGTTTCCCACTCCCAAAAAATTGCTGTCTGAAGCCACTACCTAAAAGGAGGGGGTGACTTTGGCCCTCAGATTGTATGTGTATCTATGGGAAGCATGTATTTCATTTTGTAGTCAGTAATATACATCAATTTTACTTTAAAAAAATACATTGTGGGTAATGAAACTGTTTTTCAACCAAGCATTATTACATGTGGACACAACAGATTTTTGATTCATGATCTCATTAGTGGCTAACAGCAAAATGCGGTGGAAGAATCTGCAATTACAGTAATTGTGGATTTAAGACTTCCTTCAGAGTACCAAAGTATGTTCAATTACCTTTATTTATGGCTACAATGTGCATAAATCAGAGACAAGACACTATACAAAAACCAAAGTATTTGACAATGTTACTGATTTGCCTCACTGGTTCCTTGACCACAAAAAGTATACTTCTGGAAGACTATATTCACTTCAGTCAAAAACTGAATTTGTAGACTGTCATCGGCTCATAAAAACTACAAAACTGGGTGGGGAAGATCTGAAATTTGAATCCATCATGTTGGAAAGGTCAGGCATGAGTCTGACATGCATGGTCTTGAAGATGTCTCCTATCGCTGGTCATTTTTTCATACCTTAAAAGTGCAAATAGTGAAATATAACATCAGAGCGAGCACTTACGGACCAGGATTAAGACTAGTATAAGATTCTCCTTCAAAGCTTATCGCAGAGCCCACCATGGGTCGGTCTCAGATGAAAGGGAAACTCTCAAATGAAAGGGAAACTTCCAAAGGCCTCACCTTGAACAGGGGGGTTTCTCGTTGTGCAGCTTAAATATTTTTCTCCCTCTGAGGCAATGAAGTCATTTTCCTTGGGCAGAGCTTGTCTCCCCTATTTCGTATTCATGTCTGGCCACATTCGGTAGCAAAAACCAGTCTTTCCAGCGTTTCTTTCTGCGCCTCAGGCCGGGGAGAGAGAGGGAGCCCACCAGTGGCTGGTGTCAGCCAGCTGTGACCAAACATCATACCCGAACAGGATTTCACAAGGCAGGTAATGCAACTTGTGCACAGGAGACGTGGATTGTAAGATCTGAGAAAGTGCCATGGAGTTAGATTCAGACTTAGTTATGCTAGAAGTTGTTGACATCTGTCCGCCTTAAGAGACAATGGAGGTGAAGTCAAACCACTGCTTTAGTAGCACTATAAGTGACCTTGCCGAGGTACAAATCTGAGCAGTGTGTATGGGGTTCCTGGGCTGACCTGACAACAGGTGCCCCTTCTCAGCCTTGCTGATGTGGTCCAAAGGAAAGCAGAGCAACACATTTGGCACCAGCTTGGCTGCAGGAATGCCGGAAGGAGGCGTACAAGGTGTACAAGACTGAGCTTCTTTCTTCTCCCTCCCCTCAGGGCAAGATGGTCAACCCATTATATAAGGCATGTGGTTCTTTCTAGAAATTTACTGCCTATGCTCTCCACATATTGCTGTCTCGTTTGCAGAACATCTGAGGGAGGAGTCACGTTCCTTATGTAAACCATTTTCTTGCCTCCATATTAAAAGGGGAAAACAACAACAAATGAGGGGAAGTTTGAGATAGCCACTGCAGGCAGTTGGCACTGCAGGACGGAAATTGCAGCTGGATGCGGAGATGGGGAACTCTGGCATGAGCAAGTGGCGAGGGAGACCAGCAGCGAGGAATGGTGGGTGGGGAGAAAGAGACTTTCTGCTTGCACATTTGACTGGCTGACTTGCCTAGAAAATAACTACAGATCTCGTAACCCTCGAGGACACATTGCCGCGATTTCATGCATAACAAATGCAGTTGACAAAACGCAGTGCCTCAGAAGCTTGAGCCTTGCAACTTCCTCGTCCCTCTGTAGTCTTTCTCTTGATTTGTAAACATTTTTCCCTGCTTCCTCGGTCGTCTGCGCCGCATTTCCTGTCGCTCATTAACAGCTGAGCGGCATCATCTGAAAATCCAGTGAGATTGTTCTGAAGAGAGTTGGTTGCATTGTATTTCTTGATTAAGCACGGTAATTTTTCAGACCAACAGCTTTGTCATCTGCACGCCATTTTGCAGGTGACAGATGTGAGGTATAAAAGTTATTGGTGGTTCCCATGCGGAGGGATGCATTGTAGCATTCCTTTTATTTGCTGTGATACTACAAGCATGAGTTTGCCCTGTATTGCACCTGAATCATTCGGTTTAGCTCAGGTTTATGGAAGCAGGTGTGTGTTCTTTTAATATTTAATCTTCCTAAAACCTTAAGAGCCGGAGTGTGCCGGGAAGTCATTTGCTTTCAATCCTGCACTAATGCCCCTTTGGCACAAGACTAGAACTGAATAGATCCATAGTTAGAAAAGGCATTTAATATTATAATGCAAGGGTTAGAATATATCCGAAGGTACGCTACAACTTTGATTTAACTTTTATTAAAGTTAATCATATGGCAATGAAAAAGACCAGCTGTACAGGCCAGCGGTGAGCAGGAGGTATCTCTGTGGGTGATTTGCAATAGATCCGCAAGGAATTATGACTCCAAAGTTGTTTAAGAAATAGTGCTGGGCTCGGTTTGGATGATGAGCCTGCTTAATCTGTACTTTCCAAAACAAGATGCAAACTGAAACATCCTTCAAACTTTGAACTTCTCTCAGTTTTGTGATGCAATTCTCCAGTGAAGTAATGCATACAAAAATGTGTACGTGAGGAGGAAATGTATACCGGAATGCATATATTAGTGAAAATGTGCTACATTTGGGCTAATTGCTTGCAGAAGTATGTAGATCAGGCAAAATTGCATACAAATACATGTCCAGTTGAGAGAAATTCACACTAAAATGCTGATTTTTTTTTCATATGGATCGCAATGTGGGGAACCAGGGGTGCCAACTTGAATAAAATATGGGTGGGGAGGAAAGTAAGCCCCACCCCACATAATTGATCACATGATATGAGGCATGCACACCATTTGAATGGCAATGCCCATCAGTTTGGGGGAGCAGCCCCCTCAAATATTTTAGGGAGGGAGCTGAAGGGACCTTAGCCCCTAGGAGTTCCCCAATATAGAGAACTGAATGCAACATTGGGAAGATGAGTAACAGATAAACCAAAATGGATGGATTTGTTCAATGCTATTAGTGATGGCAACAACAAAATGACTTCCTTTGCCCTAAATGATACAGCTGGAATGACAAAAGCTTGCGATACCTTGGAGGGCTGTGAGCACCATTCAGTTCTGGTACTCCAAACAGATTCCTGGGCTCAGAATTCTTCTGTAAATGTCATTTCTTTTGCTCCAGGCTTTGGTAGATCTCATGGTTCTAGTAAAAAACACACCCTAAAATCGTCTGTGTGACAGAGCAGCTGATTCTCAAAAGAGAAGGATGTGGGCCATTGTGAATGAGGAAGAACTGACATATGGATCTATCACCAGCGTGGAGATGGTGCAATAGCTGCCCCTGTGACTTCCCTGTCTGTCACACAGCTTTCAAAATCACAGAGGGCCCTGTAAAAACACAAAGGTGAGCAGTCGTCTTTTGGTATGATGCTGTCACAAGTCACTCCACGCTGTTCAATAAAAGCTGGGGCTATTTCAACAGGACTCTCTGCTCTTTTTGTGGAACGGCTCTGCTTCAAGCCCCTGGGGCACTGTGTGGCTTGCTTAGGTTCTAAGGTTGCCCACCACCTTGCTTTTAGGCTGATTAATATTAACTAAGTGATAGCATTAAAGATATTGTGCTCCTATCTAATTGTAAAATTTGCTTCCATCCAGAATTAGACATGCAATTAATGCAAAGACGTGGTTCTATCTATTATGTTGATGCAAATTCTGCACTTTTTTTTTTTATAAAAAAAGAATATAAAATAAATCGTCAAATTATGCATTATTCTTGCCGCTGCAGGTCAGACTTAGAGCAGAATATTAAGCAAGGACCACATTAGCTGAATACAAACTCCCTGAAAAGAATTGCAACAGGCCAGTCTCACCAGAAAATGTCCTATATTATAAACAAAGAGATATGTTATCCCAGGACGTCTTGCTTCAAGTCATGTTTCAAGAGTTACTCTGGCCTATAGTCCAAATCATTGTAGCCTATTTATTTTTTCTGAATTTGAAATTAGCAGATTTATTCTAGGACCCTAAGCAAACTGCCTTATTCCTGTTCAGACTCTTTCCCCATTACTAGTCAGGGCTGCCTGCTCTGACTTGCCAGCAGCTCTTTTGGGCCCTTAACAACGTTTGCTTCCTGATATGGTCTTTCCCTCCTCATTTTATCCTGACAACAATTATGTGAGATAGGCTAGGCTGAAAGATAGTGACTGGCCCAAGGTCATCCAGTCAACTTTATGGCTCCCAAGTCCTAGTTACTCTAAAGGTAAAGGCACCCTTGACCTTAAGGTTCAGTTATGGACGACTCTGGGGTTGCGCGTTCATCTCGCTCTATAGGCCGAGGGAGCCGGCGTTTGTCCGCAGACAGCTTCCGAGTCATGTGGCCAACATGACTAAGCTGCTTCTGGCGAACCAGAGCAGCACACGGAAACTCCATTTATCTTTCCGCTGGAGCAATGCCTAATTATCTACTTGCACTTTGACGCCTTTCAAACTGCTAGGTTGGCAGGAGCTGGGACCAAACAACGGGAGCTCACCCCGTCGCGGGGATTCGAACTGCCAACCTCCCGATCGGCAAGCCCTAGGCTCAGTGGTTTAGACCACAGCGCCACCCGTGTCCCATTTGCACAATTCTGGCAGATTTGGACCCAGAACCCTATAATTTCAGGTATATGTAAGGATGGAGCCAGTAAAAAAAGCAATTGACTTTCCTAAGGTGTGCTGCTTGAAACTACCACAAACAAAGAAACAAACAAACAGCTGAAGGAAACATAAGAAGAGCCTCCTGGCCCTTCTAGTCCAGTATCCTGTTCTCATCATGGCTCCCAGATCCCTCGGGGAACCTCTCAAGCACAAGAGCTCTCCCCCCTTTTGTGGTTTCCAGCAACTGGTACCGCTGTTTATTCCTAAGTATAACTGCCTCTGACCATGAAGGCAAGAGCATAACTTACACGTCTAGTAGCTCACCACCACAAGCACAATAGTCTTGCCTCTTACTTTTGCAGCAAACTGCCCCAAACAAAACAGAATCCAAAGCAAACCTCCCTGAAACAGCTAGCCCCTTTTCCTTCCAAGCGGCTGTTTGGCATCCCTGCCTGAACAAGCTCTTGGACAGCAATTTGTGCGCTGCGAACGGGCTCTCCCTAATCCCCTCTGTTTGCTGCTGATTCGGATCGGTGAGTTTGGCCAACACTTGCTCCCGGCGCAAGGGATTTACTCCGCGGTTGCCCTCGAGCCTTTGCTCCAGTGGAGAAGGCAGGACTGGGCTCCGAATATTGCACTGCCTGCAAGTTTTCCAGCTTACATGTTAATGAGGTTCAGATCAAGAAGCTGTTGTAGGCAACATTCTTCTTTGGGAAATGCTAATGCTGCAAAGATTTATGCTGTTGTAGCTTTATGCTGTGAGCAAGCCACGGGTTGATTCATGGTACATATAGGAACAACTTCTAAGTCTTTACAGGAGCATAGCTTTTACATCAACGTTAAGCAAATGATTCTTCGTAATGTAGTACGCTGGGTTTCTGAACTTGGAAAAGCAAAGGTTCTGGACTTATTTCTGTTTAAAAATTGATTGCACTGCATATTTTGCAATGGTACTATACAGGAGACCTGGCCAAATGCCTACTTGAGCATAATGATTATCTGCTCACTTACTGTAAATTCTCCCTATAATTTCAACTCTGGTCAGTATTTTTCCAGTTCTTGCCTCAGCACACTAAATTGTGGAATGTTACTTCTATACCTCCATTGAATTCCCACTGAGTAGTTTTTGTGTCACTTAACTTTGAAAAGCCACGCTATTTCCCTTACCTGTCTACACATTTATTTTTTGGAAGAAAGTTACATTACTCTCATTTGTAAAACAAAAAACCAAACAAAAATAATGAATTGCATCTCTGGCTGCTAGGACTGCCTGTCACCCCCACCCCCAAAGTAGTTGCATATCTGGCTGCTAGAGTTGCCTGTCACACACCCTTTAGCAATATTGCAGCCATGGATGAAGATGCAGCCACCATTTCCCTTGTTTTCCCTTGTCAGGTCAACTCTACAGTTCTATGTTTCAGCAGCTGGGAAAGAAGTGTGGGCAGTAGAATTAGCAGAGGAATGCATGCCCTCCAGAATTTGACAGATCAAAACAGTGACAGGCTTGTCTGTGCATTTGCAGGTAAGCCTAGACCAGGGACAGGGGAACCTTCGCCCCACCTGACGCTGTTGAAACACAACTCCCATCATTCCTGACTATTGGCCACATTGGCTGAAGCTGGTGGGTGTTAGAATCACATTCCCCGGTCCTTGGCTAGACAGATGGAGTCATTATTCCAGTGGCATGGCAGACATGCGCAACCCAGACTCTGACTTGACACAAGCAGGAACTAGGACATTCATGGAAGCATTTGTTTCTTGGCAACCCACTGACTAAAGGCAAGTACATCTCTCACACACTTTGTTGCATGTACCTCGGAAGTCCAACGCCTGGCGACTCGAACGCTTTGGCTCCCGAACACAGCAAACCCAGAAGTGAGTGTTCTGGCTTGCGAACGTTCTTTGGAACCCGAATGTCCGACATGGGTTCCGTGGCTTCCAGTTGGCTGCAGGAGCTTCCTGCAGCCAATCAGAAGCTGCGCCTTGGTTTCTGAACGTTTTGGAACTCGAACGGATTTCCGGAATGGATTCTGTTTGACTTCTGAGGTATGACTGTATATATATTTGAAGGGGATTGGTCCCACTTTATAACCAGTCAATTAATTGGGACTGGAAGGCTGTAACTGTTACCAGAAAAATGTCCATTGCATACCTCTCCCCTCTTTCCTTTCTCTATACATCTGTTGTGTACCACTTGTCCCCAGGATGTACATGAAAATAAATGTATACTTATGCCGGATACCTTCACTCTAGCCTGTTAAAACAAGGAAGACCTGAGATTCCCCATGGAACAATGTATTCTTGACTCTTTGCATTGTGGGAAATCCTCCATGATTCCCCTAGCCTGAAATTATGTAAGCAGATAGCCATCAGGGGAAGTTCCTGAAGTTGCCATTGTTTGCTCAGATGCTCTGTGCAGAGGATGCCTGCTGGCCATCCTAATTGTCTTCATCAAATGCAATCTTCAGGAATGTCACCCCTTGACCTGCTTGAGCCACTGTAACCCCACCTTATGTGTGATGTATTTCTGACATTTGCAAAAGGGGATGCCCCTCTTCATTGTTGTTGTTTAGTTGTTTAGTCGTGTCTGACTTTTCGTGACCCCATGGACCAGAGCACGCCAGGCACTCCTGTCTTCCACTGCCTCCCGCAGTTTGGTCAAACTCATGCTGGTAGCTTTGAGAACACTATCCAACCATCTCGTCCTCTGTTGTCCCATCTCCTTGTACCCTCCATCTTTCCCAACATCAGGGTCTTTTCCAGGGAGTCTTCTCTTCTCATAAGGTGGCCAAAGTAGTGGAGCCTCAGCTTCAGGATCTGTCCTTCCAGTGAGCACTCAGGGCTGATTTTCTTAAGAATGGAGAGGTTTGATCTGCTTGCAGTCCATGGGACTCTCAAGAGTCTCCTCCAGCACCATAATTCAAAAGCATCAATTCTTCAGTGATCAGCTTTCTTTATGGTCCAGCTCTCACTTCCATACATCACTCTCACTTCCATACATCCCTTCTTTGTGCTGAAAGGCAAACCTTTAAAAAGAGTGTTTTTTGGTTCTGGGTCCTTCACCTCCTGACGAAAAGGAGGGGGGAACTCTGTTGCAACAGATAATGAAAGATCAGCTTTGCTTTCACTGGATTTCTGCCTCGGCTCATTAATCTCTGACCGGTAACGAACTTGGGGAGTTGGGCCATCAAAAGGCACACACCCCTATTTTCTGGTAACATAACCCAGAAGACTTTTATGAAGAGACATGAGTCCTGTCACTCCCAGAATCATCTCCCCACACCTCAGATACCATGCCTCATGGCACATATCTCTTGCTTGTCTTGTGCTCTGACTATTGCAATAAAAAACTATTTAAAATCCCTATAGCATATATCCCATATGCAAGCTCAAAGGAGTCCCCCCCCACCTTCCAAAAGAGTGTTTGCTTATCTTGTGCTAATAGCATTGCTACAACTATTACCAGCTTTTAAAGGCAGGTAGAACTTGATTATTTTCTTAAGACAGTGTGCCAGATTGTTCACAGCATAACCTTGAGGCTGCCGACTGGCAGCTGAAGGAGAAGCTGAGGCTGCAGCCTCTTTTTATGGATGGCCACAGAGCTGTTAAAACAGACAGGAGAGTTATCCCTGTTATGATCTGGCAACCCCTTAGGCTGTCGCCGCAGTGCTGGCAACGTGACATTGTGCTGGAGTGCAACAGTAAACACATTAATTGCATTAATTAAAAAGGCATTAGGAATGAAACACTAAATATTCAACTGAAGAAATTCCAATGAATTGATTAGCACAATACTGAATAATGGATTAATTAAATTTAACAACATCTGCTTCATTATTTTGGGTCTTTTTCATGAAATACCTCTTTCCAAATTTCAGTGCAATTCCCTGCTTTTTATTCTGTACCAAAGGCAGTGTGGAAAGTGTCAGTGTATTCCACAACATTTCAAGAAAGTAAAAATATGTGTATGCATGTCTCCTTGTAGGTACATCTGTGAAACCTGGAGAATATATATACAGGTGTTTTAAAGATCCATGTACATTTCTTTCTTTCTTTCTTTCTTTCTTTCTTTCTTTCTTTCTTTCTTTCTTTCTTTCTATGTGTTTGCTGTAGGAAATATCAGAGTAAGTTGTGGTGCTGCCTTTATTTCTCATGAGATAATCAGAATTCGAGGTTTTAACCCAGGATTTACCAAACGTGAGTGTCCAGCTGTTTTTGGACTATAGTTGCCACAATCCCTAACCGCTGGCCCTGCTAGCTATGAATGATGGGAGTTGTAGTCCAAAAAGAAAAGAAAAAACCCAACAACTGGAGACCTAAGTTTGGGAAACCCTGTTTTAACCAAAGACATGTTCAGGCAAGATATATATCTCATCAGGAATTGGTTGGCATGATTATTCCTCCAAACAGGGCTTCCCCTGCGGTGTTTGTGTGTGTGTGTATGGGGCCATTGGCAAACCATGTTGTGTAAGCCCCCTCACACACACCATGTGCCTCCTGGTGTAGTCAGGGTTTTTCCTTTTGTGTTTTTGCACAATTTTGTATTTTTGCACAATGGCAGTTTATTTCCTGGGGTAAAATTAAAAAAACAAAACCTCAACAACAACAATCCTAAAAAAAAGGTCAACAATTTTGTTCGGCCCTTTGGTTGGCCCTCACGGCCAAATTTCAAAAATCCGCCTGGACAGAAGTTCTTAATCCTGAAAAAGAGGATATGTTCAGGGGAAGAGGACATATGGCGACTATGAGCCTGTTCTGAGCTTCCCTGAGCTTTTCTTTATAAGTGGAAAGGCAGAATATAAACCTGATAAATAAGCATCACTAGAATCCCCCCAAAAAGGTATAGCAGAAACTTCTGATTGGTTTAAAAACCATGATGTGTGCCTGAATATTGACCTGTGAACTTGTTCAAGGAATAATAATAAAATACCTGGAACTAATCTAGTATTGGACGCGGGTGGCACTGTGGTCTAAACTACTGAGCCTAGGGCTTGCCGATTGGAAGTTTGGGGGTTCGAATCCCCACGACGGGGTGAGCTCCTGTTGTTCGGTCCTTGTTCCTGCCCACCTAGCAGTTCGAAAGCACGGAGTGCAAGTAGATAAATAGGTACCGCTCCAGCAGGAAGGTAAACAGCATTTATGTGCGCTGCTCTGGTTTCACCAGGAACAGCTTAGTCATGCTGGCCACATGACCCAGAAAAACTGCCTGCGGACAAACGCTGGCTCCCTCGGCCACAAAGAGAGATGAGCGCCGCAACACCAGAGTCATTCACGACTGCACTTAACTGTCAGGGGTCCTTTACCTTTTTAATCTAGTATTACTGTATCTAAAATATTAAAATTGAGACTGTGTGGTCTAGTGTTTTGAGTGCTGGAGTAGGCCTGGACACGTAGCTTCAAATCCCCACTCAGCCATGTAGCTCACTAGACATCTTCAGACCAGATGTACTCTATTTCAGTCTAATTTACTTCATAGGGTTATTGTGGGGTTAAATGGGGTCTGGAGAAGAACCACATTTGCTGCCTTGTGTTCCTTGGAGGAAGAATGGGAAATAATTGTAAAAAAAAAAAAAATCTTATAAAAATATAAAATATACTACCTACTTGAGGGTGATTGTGTGTTTCTAGAAGAGCTTAAAGCACAAATGGACTATGCCAATTTCTCAGATATCCTAGCACTTAGCAAAGAACTTATTAAGCATGGTTTTCTGTGCAACTGTTGCAAAAGGCCGCAGGCATGTCCTTGCTCTTGATTAAATGCATGTTTCTGTATTTTATAAGAGTGTTCCATTTTACTTACAACATGGGATAGGTTTTCCCCTCTTGTGCAGCCCAGTATTTTTTTGGCACAATCTAACAGAGCAAGTCTCTTGAGCACTCGATATGCATAATGTTTGCTGCATATTAAGATTAGCTTATAGCCAGGGGCCAGGGGCTTGCCCTCCACATCTCAGCACACTTCCTGACAAAGTGAGCTGTGCTCTGCATCATCTGAGAATAATTTATCTGGTATATATTTTTATTTCTTTATGGATTCATAAGCTGCACTTTCATAAAAAAAACCAACAAGATGGGATACAACATATAAAAATAAAACCAAACCAACCGAGATCTCCATAAGATGTATTTAAAAACATCAATACATATTGATTGATTTCTAAAGAAAAGTCACGTTCCAAGGGCCTGTGCCAACAAAAAAGGGCTTCAGGATATGCCTGAATGAATGGAGGGAATTCAATAAGGGTCTCTGGGCAGAAGCAAAGATGGAAGGTTGCCAGGGATCAAGCAGGGTATAGATCATAGAGGTAGAATTTTGGCTTTCTTGCCACAATACATCCCAAAAGATTGTTTAAAATTCTTGCATTTTTATCATTTTATTTTTATGTATTTATTAAATTTCCATACCACACTTCATCCAAAGATCACAGAGCTGTTTACAATATAAAAAGACAAAAATACATACCATATTAACAAACAAAAACTGTTATGTACTGAAGTTCTCACCCTGGGCCAGCAGGGGGATACTGTAGATAGTTTTCACTCAGGTCCACATATGCAAATAAGGGATCGAAAGTGACGTTCAGTGATTGGATAGTTACAGAAAATGGTTACTGTTGCGTTCTAGTGGAGCTCTATATAAGTAGGCTAGCTGAACCCTTCAGTTCTGTTCTGGCCTGTGAATAAACAAGAGCTGTTTGAAGAATCGTTGTGTTGTCTGATATGTTCACCCACAACTTAACAAAAACAGTTTTAAAGGCCTTAGATTGTTTAATTAGCCAAAGGCCTAGGTAAGGAGGAATGTTTTTGCCTAGAGCCTAAAGATATGTAAGTAATGAAGGTGCCAGGCAAGCAGTGACGTAGTGTGGGGGTGCAGGGGGGGGGGCGGCCGCACCGGGCGCAACATCTGGGGGTTAGGGTTAGGGGGCGCAAATCCACGGGTTAGGGGACGCAAATTACTTGCCTTGCCCTGGTTGCTGACAACCCATGCTACGCCACTGCAGGCAAGCTTCCCTGCGGAGAGCATTCCACAATCAGGCAGTCACTGCAGAAAAGGCCCTTTCTTCCATTTTCAAGTAGATATAGTCCTGATCAAGGAAGAGTAGCAGATAAAATTAGTGGACTATGCCGAAATGGCAAAACCTATGGGAAGAATTAGAAACCAGGAAGAAGTAACCTTTAATAAAGAATGGGGAAAGTATATAATTTATTTGAAAAATTATTGTAAACAACTAAATTCAATAGCAGGATTGGTGTAAATATTGTGGTTAAAGATTTGAAATAAGGAATCGTTAAGGATTTATCAAAAATTGTAATTATTAAGGAGATGCAGGGGGGGGGGGAGGGAATCTATTAACATAAGGACCCACAAAGGGCAGGGGAGGGGAGTCCAAGGGGATATGTGTATTGTATTTCTTTTTTATTTGATGCTTATAAAATTGGAAAAATTCAGGGAAAGAAAAGGCCCTTTCTTGCGTTGCCACTCTCTGGACCTCTTGTGGAGGAAGCACACGAAGAAGGGCCTCAGATCATAAGTCTGGGTCAGTTCATCTGGGGAAAGGTATTGCAGTCCTGATCTGCTTAAGGTTTTAGAAGTCAAAAGTAGCACTTTGAGCTTGGCATGGAAACTAATTGGCAGCCAGTGCAGTCAGGCCAGAATTGGTGTAAAATGCTCAAACCATCTTGCTCCAGTGAGCAATTCTGCACCAGAGTGGCTGGGAAAACCCAGTCAGATGGGCAGTGTACAAGTAATAAAATTATTATTATTATTATTATTATTATTATTATTATTAATCAGAACCATGGCTGGCACAGCTTTAAAATGAAGCCCTGTTAATTCAAATTTTCTAAATAATTATTTTACTGGAGGTTCAGCCTTTGAGTTTCGCACAGTGGGCCGCTAACAATGGTTTTGTAACGGCACAAAATAGTATGCCATGAATATTAACGGGGGAGGGGGAAGGGGAAATCATACTGAAGCCCCACCTTCTTGCTTTATTTTCGAGGAGGCAGAATAAACAGCTCTTCTGTGTCTTTGTGTTTATTAAATTTTGTCACACAGTGTTCATTGTTTACTCCGAGGTAAATCCTACTGTGTTTAATTGGACTTAAAATAGGATTAATTTGCTTCAGACATTTCACAAAAGTGCAAAGATGTAGAAGGCTGTGAATGACTCTTACTTCCTCTTTTTGCAATTCCTGTATCATGATTGAAATGGGAATGCGTGTTTTTTATTTGTGCATGAGTTCTAGATGCAAAAGCAACTTGGGCAGATGAGAAACACATGAAATTTCCTGCTTAGACATTTGGTACAGAAAGTACCAAAAGGAGATGTTACAGTGCGACGTTAAACACACAAGAGGGTAGAGGTGGAGAAGTTTCATTTGCATTTCAGTGAAAAACGCCCCAATTTCCACATCTCAAAAGAGCATTCAAACAAAAACATCTGTCCTTTGCAATGGACCTTCTCTGAATTTTGCGATGCAGTTCTCTAACCAAACAACATAAACAAAAATGCATAAGGGAAAGATGTGCAAAAGAACGTACATATTGGTGAAAATACCATACACAAAATGCTTTTCATATGGGGAATTTGCCTGAGAAAATGTGCTTATTAGTCAAAATTGCTTAAAAATATGTCTGTTAGGAGAAATGCTTACTAAAGTGCTAATAACATTTCATGAGGATTTTTAAAAATTGCCTAGGAAATGTGAAGAACTGAAATTAAGACTACAAATATGAGAAATGTAGAGAACCATAACAGACAAATTTGACCATCTCTGTAAGGAAGTAAGCGTCAGAACACAGAGAAACTCTGGTTCTGGAAAACACTTTTAAATCACTTGAACTTTCACCCCCTCCATCCCTCCACACCATGATTACTTCACATTCCAAGATTACTCTGCATTCGTAGGTATGGCAAAGGTCTCTCAATCCACTCTCCCCGTCTTATTTTATTATGCTGTATATATATTGTGTTTATTCCAGTTTTTACCTGCACCTTGGTAGTTCAGGAAGGCTAATATATCAAAAGCGATATTCCATAAAAGTAAATTTAAAGAAATAATGTTTAAAATGAAGAAAAAGGTGTGTATGGAAACTGGAATGACCCACCCCATGGCCCCGAAGAGCAAGTTGGACACAGTTACTCTTCTGTATGATAGCCTATGAATGAGCATATTATTCAACTTGATACAACAAATCCTTGGTAGATGAATAGTGAATGAACATTTTATTTGAAGCTGGTTGACCCAGGCACTCTGGGCGGCTTGTAACATATACAGTGGTACCTCAGGTTACATACGCTTCAGGTTACAGACTCCACTAACCCAGAAATAGTGCTTCAGGTTAAGAACTTTGCTTCAGGATGAGAACAGAAATCAGGCTCCGGCGGCACGGCGGCAGCAGGAGGCCCCATTAGCTAAAGTGGTGCTTCAGGTTAAGAATAGTTTCAGGTTAAGAACGGACCTCCGGAACAAATTAAGTACTTAACCCGAGGTACCACTGTATAAAAACATAATAAACATTAAACATTAAAAAAACTTCCCTATACAGAGCTGCTTTCAGATGTCTTCTAACGGTTGTATAGTTACTTATCTCCTTGGCTCGGGAGTCGCATAATTCTGTAAACTCCAACATTTCTCCAAAGAAAATAGGGACATCCTAAGGAAAAGTGAGACATTCCAGGATCAAATCAGAAATCGGGTCGGCTTCTGTAAATCTGGAACTGCCCCTGGGAAATAGGGACACTCGGAGGGTCTGTTGTATGCCTTGTTATTATGGCTTTCAAATAAAATGTATCAGTGCAGACCTTTAAGACAGATTTAACAGTTGCGTATGGAGTTTGGATTCGGCAGCTGATTTAATTAAAAACAGAAAACAAGGAAGCCAGCACTGAGGATTTATATCGGCAATATTTACCTCATTCAAGTTAAAGCTAAATAAATGTCATAGGTACTAAAAAAGAAAAAAAGCCAGGTTATCCAGTCAGGGATTGTGTGTAACTATACAGGTGTACAGGTGTGTAGTTGCTCAGAATTGTTTGCTTGCCTTATTTCCTTGCCAAGGAAAATAGCCCTTAGGAATGGGCTGGCGGTATGGCTGCCTTAATAAAGGAGCCAATTGTCACATATGACAGGCCATGCCAAGAGCCAGATAATAGGCACTTCACCAGCATCATCAATCATATGTGAAGTTATCTTTGACCTGTCATTCCTTCAGTGAAACGATGGTTTGAGTCCTATCATCTGTGGAGAGCTGGGCTCCTATTTATAGAAATGAGGGAGATACTAATAGACATTTTTCATGCTTAAGAGAACATCTACTTGCCGCTTGCTGGCCATTTGGTGCCAATACACTCAGAAACCAACCCATTTCTGATAAGATTAATCCCAACAAAGCCACCAATTAAACCAGATATTTGTCAAAATGTTTTATGGGGGTAGCGGTTCATTATTCCTGCTGTTCCCTGTACTATAGGGAACATTAGTTTTCCGAACAAGTCATTTTGAAAGTACTCTTTGTGATAGGACTAAGACATTATAGATTGCCTCCAGTGACATTGGTAGTTGCCTGCTTTCAATTTAGAAACTGCATCCTTTAGCCTCATATCTGATTCATAGAATTCCCGGCTCAGGCAGAAGTTATGCATAATACGTCCACCTTAACAGCTAGGAGCAGTCTCTTTAAACAGGGCCCTTTTGAAGTTGCTTATTGATTGAATACTTACTTATAGCCATATAAAACCTGACAACGGCAACCCTTTTGTCTTTCTGTCATTTGGGCCCTTAGAGGAAGCAGTCACTCTCTATTATATCTTGTGAAATGTTTAAGCTGTTTTCGAGAGAATGGCGGGGAGGAATTGGGGAGCCGTGTTTATTTATGCTTTCAACTTTCACCACCCTGATAATGTTCCGTGGGTCATTGAGCTTGGTTATGCTTTAGGTGACCAAGGGAAATGAACGAGGGTCACAGGACATTGGCTTCACTCTCAAAGCTACTGGTTTGAACAATATTTTGTTTAAAAGAGATTTTTTTATTACTATTACTAGAATGCTGACTGTTTCTTTTCTGCTGCTTCGTGTTCTCTCCTACATTTGGCGAGGACAGTTTATCTCAGCTCATCATTGATCAACTTCATTGCCAGAATTGCTGTAGTTTTTGAGGGTCTGCGGTTTCTGAAGTCCTATTTGTGTTGTCGAAGATAAAAACTTCGGCATATGTCAGATCCTCTGTCTTTCGTCTTCTGCCCCCTTCCCACCAGGATACCTGAAAAATAATCTCACCCCTTACATATCCAATCAATCACTGTACTCTGCAGGAGATTACCTCCTACAGACATGATCTTCTCAGGAGGCCTTTTTCTGTATGATATAGGAATTGGGACTTTGGTGGCATCTACCCTTTGGAATGCCCTCTGATGAGCAGCTGTGCTACCATTCTGCCCTCATTTTTTACTTTCTGGGCTCCATTACAAATAGCTGAAAGGCCATCTCCACCCTTTCTCAGGAGTTAACAGTTGTAGAGGCTTCTCTCTTGGTAGCTTTGTTGAAGTGTGATGAATGGTGACCCAGGAGAGGATTTTCTCTCCCAGTCCCTAAATTGCTGAACTCCTTTCCCACAGATGTATGTCTACCAACTTGGCCATATGCTGGAGATGTAAAGGTAAAGATGTATAGTAAACCACGTAGCATCTTGGATGTAGCCGATTGGAAGGTTGGCATTTCAAATCCCCTCGACAGAGTGAGCTCCCATTGCTCTGTCCCAATTTCTGCCAACCTAGCAGTTCAAAAGCACACCAGTGCAAGTAGATAAATAGGTACCGCTTTGGCGGGAAGGTAAATGGCATTTCCGTGCATTCTGGTTTCCGCTATGGTGTCTCATTGCCCCAGAAGCAGTTTAGTCATTCTGACCACATGACCTGGAAAGCTGTCTGTGGACAAACGCCGGCTCCCACGGTCTGAAAAGCAAGATGAGCGTCACAACCCCATAGTCACCTTTGACTGGACTTAACATTCCAGGGTTCCTTTACTTTTACCTTTTTACCTGCTGGAGATGTACCTCTTTACCCTGGCCTCTGACATTGAGCCCACCACTTATACTGAATTTATTCTGTTCTGTTCCACCTGGAATGGCTTTACAGTGGTACCTCTCGTTACATACTTAATTCGTTCTGGAGGTCCATTCTTAACCTGAAACTGTTCTTAACCTGAAGCACTACTTTAGCTAATGGGGCCTCCCGCTGCTGCCGCGCCGCTGCCGCCACGCGATTTCTGTTTTCATCCTGAAGCAAAGTTCTTAACCCGAGGTACTATTTCTGGGTTAGCAGAGTCTGTAATCTGAAGCGTATGTAACCTGAAGCGTCTGTAACCCGAGGTACCACTGTACTTGATTTGTATCTGGGCCAGTTTTAGTTTTTTTCACATTTGTATATTCTATTGCCACGCATACACACATACCAGGACACTTTGATGAAGGGCAGGTAAGAAATATAAACAAATACATACGTCGTTTCATGCATGATGAGGGCAACTTGCCACTGAAAGCAAGAAGCCATATCAGACATATATAAGCTGTCATCATGGTATAAGAGCTACATGAGAACATTGCCCACCTGTGTGATGACATTGCTCTAGCCTTATATTAGGATATTTATTATTATTAAAAAACACTTTTGGAACACAGTACCAGGAGCTGCTTTCACAGTCTCTATTAAAATGTATGTATTTATTCCTATTTCAACTTGGTTATATCTTGGTCATTGAGGTTTTCATTGTAGCTTTTTCATGTTTAACTTGTGACGATAGGAAGGGTGGCTTTTAAGGGGGAAAAAATCAGCTGTTTTTGATAGCCTTTAATAAGGTCATTTCTAACGGCACTAGCTTAGTTTTTAATAAGAACCGAAAGCAAAAGTTGACACCTTATAGATGTCAGTATGACAGGGTGTTATATTTTTCTGTTCCTTGCCATTTTGTCAGCAGCTGGACATGCTGTGATCACAGGTGCCAAGAGTTAAGATGATATTTCTGTGTCCATGCGTAGCGACAAACACAGGGCTCTTTGGGTTCCATTTTCAAGAGGGATCGGTTCCAAATCCCCAGACATCTCACTTATTCAAGTCAAATGCGATTAGAGATATGAGAAAAGTATAGTGAAATCCATTTTTGTGCGTGCCAGACTATTTCGTTTTATCCAGCAATAGTTTTGTTTATATCTGAAATACCTTTCCCCAATGTACTTGAAGAGATAATGCAAACAAGGTGTTTCCATTTAAAATGACAACAGACAAACATATCCAGGAATTTAACTGTCATCACTGGGTCTATGTCTTCATAAATACTCAGAACCAGTGCTTTTTTTTTCTTAAAAAAAATGTTTAGGGGTACTCTCATTTTCCTACTCACATTGAAATACTGCCCCTCGATGAAGCCAAACTTAGATTCACAAAATGTTTAGGGGTATGCGTACCCCTGCGTACCCCCAGAAAAAAGCATTGCTCAGAACCATAGGCATAGCCAGAATTTTTGTTGTGGGGGGCAGAATCTCAGTTAGCTATGTATTTTTATTGATTTTTACTGATTGGGGGGGGGGAGCAGCTGCCCCTCCCTTCCTCCCCTTGACTATGCTCACACCCTGAACCTAACCACGTTTATTCAGAAGCACAGACCACTGATTTCGACATAATTTGGGTCCAAGTACATTTAGAACTGAGCTTCAATCTGTTTCTGATGCCATATTTCTGGAGCTGAAGCATTGCTTCGACCTTCGGTCATCTAAGATGTCTTTCAATTTTCCGTTCTTTTTCACGTTAGTTTATGTGATGTTTTATCTTTCTGTGTAATGGCAGGAACCCAGCACCCCCTGCTTTCATATGGAGACACCACTTTCCCTTCCAATTGTTGGGTTGAGTTCACCTGCTGCCTCGACGCATGCCAATGCGTTGTAAGTCCAGCCCCAGAGTTCAACAAGTCGGAAACCTTTCAATAAAAGTGGTAAATGGCACTTCTTGCTTCCCTCTTCCGCTGCTCTTGTTGTGGTGTCTTATTTTGGAAAACACATCAAGCTGTAGAGTCACAACAGCAATGCTATATTGAGTGTGTCCTCTTGGAACTGTTGGGAGTTCCAACTCTGCTCCACATCATCAGCTTCCATTTTATCCAACAAATGCTCACCCAGCCAGGTCTTAAAAATGACTTTACTGCTTTCTATAGTAGAAGACGTAAAGGTTATTTCAGCCATGATATTGGACAGTTTTGGCCTATATCTATAATTCAGAATTTGCAGAATTCTGAAGCTGCTTCTCCTCCCCCCCCTCTCCTTTACAGCATCCACACAACATCCTTTTTCATCCAAATGAAATCATACACACCCTCCTGCTAAATTCAGGTTTTCCTACTCCTTACATAATCCAGTGTAGATGGATTGAAGCACATCATGTGAGTGCTTTTGCCTTTTTGGTTTTGTTAAACACTTTCATTTTGTTTCCATCAGCCCAAAGCAAAGGATGTAGCCTGTCTTGTTTCCAACTGTGTAGTCGCTGAAGGCACATTTCTAATATTTTTATTTTTAAAACAGCTCTTTTGCACAGAACTGCTGTCGCACTAAACATCTGTATTACAAATAAAATCTGGCCTTGCAGGTACAGGAGGTGGGGAAGAAAAGGGAGGGGAAAAGAAGTAACAGTCTTTCAAGAGAGCAGCACCAAATCTTTGTCTGGCTTGGAGCAACACAAACACACACAAAAATTCATTTTAGACTGTTCTTTTAAGCAAATCTGGTATATAAAATCTGACTGTATTATTATTATTATTATTATTATTATTATTATTATTATTATTATTAAAAACCTGCATGCATGCCCACAGTGGACCTTAGGTTTCCTGGCTTGGAGCAGCACACATCTTTTTGCAAATTTGGTAGTGAAAAAAGCTTGTACTTAAAAAAAAAAGGTGTGTTTTTGTTAGATAAAGGTGTACGTACTCGTATCTTGAAACTTTTGATTTTATGTTTATGCTTACATTTGCTTTTAAAACTTATTTATTCAAAGCCAACCAAACAACTTGATGTGATGGAGTAGCATACAAATGTGCAAATAAACTAAATCTGTGGGTGCCTTGCTGATCTTTTAGTGAAGCTAACAGCAGCTTAGCAACTGTTTTGTATCCATGCTACATCGCTACTATTAGTTAATATTTATTAGCAATAGGGGCAAACTTGGCAACTTTGCTGCATAAAATTAATTCTGAGTTGAAGAGCGGTCCAAAACGATTTCATTTGATTTTAAAGCATTAGGAGATTATTTTTAAAGGGCAAATTCCATTGCGCTGATTTCTGAGAGTTTTGTATATTAGGCTGCAATCCTTTCGAGCTTATCTGGGAGTAAGTCTCATTGCACTCAGTAGGGCTTATGTAGTAAGTATGTATTTTTGAGTAAGTATGTATAAGTATGAGGCCTTTTACAGCCCTCACATAAGTCACCCATTATCATTTGCCTATACACAAAACTATTCAGTCAAAAGCTTGATTCTTCCAGTTCCAATTTTAAAAACATATGTTTTCATATCTAACTACACCCTTTTTTGTTTTTTGCTTCTGAGTGCTTAGCCACCACTTCAGAAGGTTGCAATATATAATGCTTCATAATGTAATTTTAATCATGTGTAGTTTTCTCTGTATAACTAATTTCTAAAGCAATTATATTTGGCTTGAAACATTTGACCCCCATAATGCTCAAATTGCTATTTTCCATGTATACTTCTCCAATACATTTTTTTCAGGCCCCCTTCTGTTCCTCCTAAAGATGTAGTGGACTTATTAATGCTTGTGCAGGAACCAAAAGTGTCAAATTTGTTATCTAAGGTTGTAAAAGCCATTAGATTTCTGTCAATCTTTCGCCTCCTTTCCCCTAGAGCTCTTTCAGAGGTGTCATCATGGATTCCCACTCCCACCCCCCAAAAAACAAAGGAGAACACAAGTGAGACCGTGTTCTTCCTGTGCCATAAGTCATAACTGGAAATCAGAATTCTAGTTTAAATAGACATTTGCGTGATACATTTTACTTCTGCTTTCCTTTTAATTAAACACACAGTAGTCTATACTGTCAGTTTAAAAAGATGTTCTTAGTTTACAAAAGTAAGCGCATTCCGTGGCATAGCGTGGGGGGTGCAGGGGGGGGCCGGCCGCACCAGGCGCAACATCTGGGGGTTAGGGTTAGGGGGCACAAATCCACGGGTTAGGGGGCGCAGGTCCACGGGTTAGGGGGCACAAATTACTTGCCTTGCCCTGAGTGCTGACAACCCACGCTACGCCACTGAGCGCATTGTCTCTTTTTCAGCTTGTGGTCTCCAGAGATCAATTACATTTGTTGTGAGACATTAGTGTTATAGCAGTATATGGTTGGGGAAGAAAAGGGAGGAGAGGGGGTGGGGTGGTAAGACTTATATTCTTTCGCTTAGTGTATGTGTGGGGTTTTGTGTCAGCATCAGCATCTCTTTATCTTTGCTTGCTATATTTCCTTGGTAGTGGGCGGGGGCATAGTTGATTATCTTTAATTGGCTGCAGTGAGATTTTTGTTGTGGGGATATTGTTGGGTCAAGTTAGCCATATTGATTTGTATGCTGTTGGTAGATTCTTGTTTTCTTGTTGGGCTGTGTATATGTGATAAAGTGGAGCCATACCAGAGTGAAGGTATCCTCTTCTATTAGTTTTAAGCAGGGGTGGAGAATCTATCAATTTCAGTTTCAGTCTTTCCACTGATAAGTTCAACTCTCTCCATTTCCATATCAGTTTGTCATTATATTTTTAAGTCCTCATGAAAACCCAGCAGTGTTTTAGGGCAAATATCGGGGCAAATTTATCCTAATACAACTGTACCTTGGTTTTCAAACAGCTTAGTTCTTGAATGTTTTGGTTCCCAAACGCCACAAACCCAGAAGTGACTGTTCCGTTTTCCGCACTATTTTTGGAAGCTGAATGTCCGACGGGGCTTCTGCGGCTTCCCATTGGCTGCAGGAGCTTCCTGCAGCCAATCAGAAGCCGTGCTTTGGTTTTGGAAGGTACGACTGTATACATATTTTTGTAGGCAATCTTGCGTAATTTCAACAACACCATTTCCCCTTCTATAATGCATTTCATATGCTATTTCACTAATGCATGCACTTTTTGTTTATGTTTTACCCTATTATATGCATTTCCGTATGGAAAAAGCATATATTAGGAAATTGGCTGGAAAACAGCACTGCACAGTTCTGAGAAGTGCGATTTTTGAGGGATGGCCATGTTTTGGTTTGTGTATTGTTTTGGAAAGTGTGAATTAGGTAGGTTTGACTATAAATGCAAACTGAATCAACTTTCTCTCCCATCTCTACTAGTAAGCAAAGCCATGAATGTCTGGCAAGCTTTGAAAAAGTGTCATTGGTACAAATGGAACCAGTACAATACTTAAGGTAGTATTCTGAAATAATTTTCAGAAATATTCATAAATAAAGGAACAAGCATATTCCCTAATAGCTGAAAACTTCTAGGAGAGGTGTACCTATAACCTATAACCATAGTCAGCAATTTGCTTCATAATTATCTCTGCATTTTATTAGGGTGTTGTTTTTTTAGAAATTAGTTATTACAGTGGTACCTCAGGTTAAGTACTTAACCTGAAACTGTTCTTAACCTGAAGCATCACTTTAGCTAATGAAGCCTCCTGCTGCTGCCGCTCCGCCGGAGCCCGATTTCTGTTCTCATCCTGAAGCAAAGTTCTTAACCTGAAGCACTATTTCTGGGTTAGCGGAGTCTGTAACCTGAAGCGTATGTAACCCGAGGTACCACTGTATATACACCTGACTATTACATTGGGGTGGATGAGGGATGCAGCTGGCTGTATTCTCTCATCCAAACTGTATTGCAGATCAGGTCTACACCTGCTTAGCTTCAGTGATGTGGCAATTATTGCTGATGCCAGATCATTCCCTGCACTGAGCCATATTTTATTAGTTGCACAATTCATTCTTTTTCACATTTTGGTCATGGTTAGAAGAACCAGTCAAGGAAGATCATCCCCACTGTACTAGGCATTCAGTGAATATATAACTATATATAGGCTCTTTGCATTTCCAACCAATGTTCCTTACTGTACTCTTGAGCTCTGTCATCAAAGGGATTCTTTTGCTAAATAAAGCCTGCAGGCATCTATATTATAAATGTTTAAATATAGCACAAAGGCACTTGGATATAGCTGGAAGATGCATAGCCCGCATAACTCATCAAACCCATCTCAATTAGGCAGGCTCCCATGGTAAGGATTTAGACAATTTATCTAGTTGGTTCCCCATGGAAATAGCCCAAGCTGAAACCGTAAGAGGAGACACACACAGTTAGTCTTTGCTATTTAAGTCCTAGCACTTTTAGCGATCTTTTCTTACAGATACAAGATATGTAGATGTGATGAGCCCTGCAGGACAAAGGGTCAAGAAAATATAATGCCAAGGGAAGCTGCTGTCAGTCATATAGAATGTGAGCTATCATTTTGTGAACTTCTTTGCACTGAAGCTCACTTCAACTCAGATGTTCACTCTTGGTTGGCAGTAAATGCCCTGCGTTTGTACCTGCCCATCGAGTCTGAGAAATAGAGCTGAATTCTAAGACTACCTGAATTCTAAGCCTAGCCAACCTTGGAGGCTGTTAGGCTCCTTGAGGACATTGTGCACTGGACTCTATCTAATTAATCTGGGTTGCTAATGGGTTCCAAATTAAGTGCACATAAAAATTTGCAACAACAAATTACAGTGGAATCTGACAGGTATCTACTCATATGCAAGCTCTTCTGAGTTTCATGGCACTTATTCCAAGGTACCTGTATGTGTGTGCATAGGACTGCGACTTTTTAAATGTGGCCTTCTATCGATTATTGGTAATCTAAAGTCTGAGGATAGTTAATGTGGCCAAATTCACTAATCTGAGAAGAGTAAGGCAAAAGGCTGATGAAAAGATAACAAGTAGAGAAATGGAGTCTGATTATTTTATATTGGAATGATAGAATATAAGATCGATTTAATTCACATTTGCTATTCGGGAATGTATTGCAGTATCTGTTCAAACTGAATACTACAATTATTATTAGAACATCTCTTTCTAATTTCATTTTAAGAATGTTGTAATATATTGCAAGTGTTTTATAACTAAGATGATTTATTTATACTTTAATGTGTGAGCGATTTTTACTTTGATATACTTTTGTATATGATTCATACATGCTCTAATCTTTTAACTGTTAATATAATACTTGTAATACTGTCTAGCTATCTAAAATAAAAAGAATAGTATTGCAACTTTAATCTTTTTATAATTTAAAATGTTTTTTTTAAATAATTGTGGTGTTTTCAAAGGTTGTTGTGGACTACCATATTGTGAGCCCAGTTGATTTGATAGCATGGATGCACAGTGTATATAAGGAAACATAACATACAGTTTTTCTGATAATGAAACCACACCTCAGCACTTAACCAAAATGACTCAGCCTCTACCACCCTAATTTTTGCCTCAGTCAACCATGTGGACAGACAATTTGGTGTGGTATGAGTCCCATTTTCTCTTATGCAGAATGGAGAAAGTTTGCTCCAAAAAGGAGACAGGGGAGCAACTAGCTTTGCACAATCAGCAGACCTTCTGCGAAATATATCACACGGGACCATATCATTTACGATGCTTGCCGTTGATGTGCAGTTTTGTGGAAACAGCTTTATGAGAACTGTTAAAAAGTAGCTTATAAATGTTTTAAATATTAATAAAATAATGTCAAGCTGCGCGCATGGATAAAATGATTGAATGCTTCCTCCACATGGAAACTTCTCAGACCTACAAAACTAGCATGTTAGAGAAAGGTTTCTAGGCTTCTAAGAGGCCTTTAAAATACAGAGAAGCTTCCGACATTTGGTTCCTTCACTTCTGACCTATGGTGCTATAGTCCATCAATGGATAAGAATGTTAGAGGAGCTCCTTGTGGATTAGAATAAAGACCTACCATAGTTTTGCATTCTGCTCATCCAATGGCCTTTAAATCCTACCAAGCTGACCCTGTGGGGATACTGGTAGTGGGTGGTATTCAACTATGTTTTACGAGAACAGTGGTGCAGCGTGGGTTGCCAGAGCCCAGGGCTGCACAGAGGTGTGTGAGAGAGGGATGGAAACCAATGGAATATGCATGTGCATTCAACTGCCTAACAGCATCTGTGTCATCCAGGAGATCGCAGCTGCAGAGATAAGAAAAGAAGAGTTGTTCTGTTGTCTAGAGAGGTCATTTCCTGATTGGTATGGAGTAGCTGTTTTCAATAGAGCCCAGCGACGGAAGTGCACAGCTGTACTGAGGCAGCACCAGATGTTTAAATTTTGCACCCTCTAACAATTTTGTGCCCTGGGCAACCCCTCCTGTGCCCACCCCACACTACGCCACTGATTAAGAGTAGCCATATTGGAAGTAACGAACATTTGTTAGCTAGTTTCCTTAATTTCAGTTGTTCTATTCTAAGCAAAACTTAGTTGAATACCACCCACGGTGTTTTCTCAAAAAGAATTCAGTAACCATGATCACGGATTAATTGATTCCTCCTCCACAATGTCTGTACCACTTAAAGTTTTGCTAGGAGCATTACCTATTATTTTTTGTGATACTATATACCCATTAGCACTAATTCCAAAGGTCAACTTCCATTCGATCAGTTATGCCAACTCTTCAGTGGTTTTGAGATGCAGTCTAGTTTCTACCGGCAACTGGGTAATTTCCTCAAACCACAATATGAGTGACTGTCATCGGGATGACTTTTGCATTAAACATCATATGAGTGCACCTGTCCATATGAACCACTTGCTGACAACCCTTTGTTCATCCAATAATCCATTCATTTTTCCATCAGCAAAGGCTCTAAAATAACCCCTTTTGAGACACACTTTTAAGACCATCAATTTTCTTATACACAGCACTGAGCAACATTTACTCATCGAGTGAGTAACTGCACATTTGTTTTATTGTGGTAATTTTCAAGGCACGCAGCACACAGTGAAGCAGAATAAATATATCCTTCAGTGCTTGATATGACTCTTCTTTCTGTCAGTTTAAAAAGTGCAAGCCATGTAAAACAGGTGTCTCTTTACTGCTTTTGGTTTATTTGACATTCCCCATTTTCATGTTGCAATGATATAACGATGAGCGATCAAGAGCAGATCAAGAGAAAAGTGGGAAACCTAAACAAAGATATGAGATCTCATGGGCAGATCCAAACCGTACATTTAAAGCACATCCAATGTACATTTAAAGTACAGGTGTACCTTGGATCCTGAACACCTTGGTGTTTTGGCTCCCGAACACCGCAAACCCGGACGTGAGTGTTCTGGTTTGCGAACGTTCTTTGGAACCCAAACAATTGATGGGGCTTCTGCGGCTTCCGATTGGCTACAGGAGCTACCTGCAGCCAATCAGAAGCCGCACTTTGGTTTCCAAACATTTTGGAAGTCAAATCAACTTCTGGAACAGATTCCGTTCGACTTCCGCTTCTTAAAAAACCATCTTTAGATGCGGCCACGATGGCCAATTATCGCCCAGTCTCAAACCTTCCATTCTTGGGCAAGGTGATTGAGCGAGTGGTTGCTGAACAACTCCAGGCATGCCTGGAAGAAGCGGACCATTTGGATCCCTTCCAGTCGGGATTCAGGCCTCATCATGGGACTGAAACTGCCTTGGTCGCACTGGTTGATGATCTCCGGCGGGCTAGGGACAAAGGTGAGAGCTGTTTCCTAGTTCTGCTGGATCTCTCAGCGGCCTTTGATACAATCGACCATAACATCCTTCTGGACCGTCTTGAGGGGCTGGGAGCTGGGGGCACTGTCATACAGTGGTTCCACTCCTTCCTCCTGGGCCGTGTTCAGAAAGAGACCCCTGGGCTCTCACTTGTGGGGTGCCTCAGGGTTCTGTCCTCTCCCCCATGCTTTTTAACATTTACATGCAGCCACTGGGAGAGATCATCAGGAGGTTTGGGCTGGGTGTTCATCAGTATGCAGATGATACCCAGCTCTACCTCTCTTTTAAATCAGAACCAGTGAAGGCGGTGAAGGTCCTGTGTGAGTGTCTGGAAGCAGTTGGAGGATGGATGGCGGCTAACAGATTGAGGTTGAATCCTGACAAGACAGAAGTACTGTTTTTGGGGGACTGGAGGCGGGCAGGTGTGGAGGATTCCCTGGTCCTGAATGGGGTAACTGTGCCCCTGAAGGACCAGGTGCACAGCCTGGGAGTCATTTTGGACTCACAGCTGTCCATGGAGGCACAGGTCAAATCTGTATCCAGGGCAGCTGTGTACCAGCTCCATCTGGTACGTAGGCTGAGACCCTATCTGCCTGCAGACTGTCTCGCCAGAGTGGTACATGCTCTGGTTATCTCCTGCTTGGACTACTGCAATGCGCTCTACGTGGGGCTACCTTTGAAGGTGACCCGGAAACTACAACTAATCCAGAATGCGGCAGCTAGACTGGTGACTGGGAGCGGCCGCCGAGACCATATAACACCGGTCTTGAAAGACCTACATTGGCTCCCAGTACGTTTCCGAGCACAATTCAAAGTGTTGGTGCTGACCTTTAAAGCCCTAAACGGCCTCGGTCCAGTATATCTGAAGGAGCGTCTCCTCCCCCATCGTTCTGCCCGGACACTGAGGTCCAGCGCCGAGGGCCTTCTGGCGGTTCCCTCACTGCGAGAGGCCAGGTTACAGGGAACCAGGCAGGGGGCCTTCTCGGTAGTGGCGCCCGCCCTGTGGAACGCCCTCCCATCAGATGTCAAAGCGATAAACATCTACCTGACATTCAGAAGACATCTGAAGGCAGCCCTGTTCAGGGAAGTTGTTAATATGTGACATTTCAGTGTATCTTTTATCTTTGTTGGAAGCCGCCCAGAGTGGCTGGGGAAACCCAACCACATGGGCGGGGTACAAATAATAAATTATTATTATTATTATTATTATTATTATTATTATTATTATTATTCCAAGGTACGACTGTACATGGCTTCCCCCAATGGATCCTGGAAACTGTAATTTGTTAAGGATATTAGTTGTGGTGGTTCTGGGAGGGGCAAACTAGACTGCTCAAGTTAACTACAACCCCTTCTCAGAGTCTTGCTCAAGTTTTTAGAAGCCACAAATGACAAACTGTTTGTTTTACACAGTACTTCTGTTATTTGTTAAACTGGAGTAATCAAAACAAAACAAAAACTCATATCTGAAGGAATATCATATAAATGAAAGAAGCAAATTTACTTTTCATTGTTCCAGAGGACAGGATCCAAATAAACTCCATTGGAGACCTGTCCTGCTGTCACCACCACCTCACCTACCCTGTGATTTCTGGCAAGATCTCACGAGATCTTTTGTGCATTGTGAGACCCTGTGAAATGAGATCTCGCTGGAAAGGTGCTGAAGTTGGTGCAAAAAAAGGACACACTAAAATAAATAGGATCTTCTTCTTCTTCTTCTTCTTCTTCTTCTTCTTCTTCTTCTTCTTCTTCTTCCTCTTCTTCTTCTTGCAATGTAAATGGCAGATAAGGATCTCCAATGCAGCAGGAGGCAAATTGTTTAAAATTGCTATGCTGCTGTACTATGGTTTTGATACAGATCAAGCCACATATGCTAGCAATTTGTGAAAAATAAACCTCTGCACTCAAGGCAGAATTACGCAGTTACAGTCACAACTAGTTTGACCTGAAGCCTCCAGGCAGGTTGTAAGAAAGCCTGCAGGCAGTGATATCTTGTGTTTTTGTACTGTGTTTTATATTGGATAGTTTCTTGGACTGTGTAACAAGCTCAGACTTTTAAGCTGAGTCACACATTTTCAACATTCATTCTATGCAGTGGACAACACACCCACACAGCACTTTCACTGTCAGAAACTTTCCATTTCATATATGTGGTTTCAAACGCAAGGTTCTTCCCCCTGAAACATTTCTCCAATTAAACATCAGTAACCTGCATCTTGTGGGCAAAAGTGTTATTTTTAATTTACGTAGTTGTACAAACATATCTGCTTGTATCACCACGTGATGAAGGTGAGCTTCTATTAGTCTCACCAGTACAATACACTAGTATATGAGTTAAAATGCATGCAATTAATACATAATAAAGTAAGCACATGATAATAGAATTTACAAATGAAAAATTTGGAATTAATAGTATATCCATTGTAAATAGAGCATAGGGACTGATAGCTTACAGTTACA
This sequence comes from Podarcis gaigeae, assembly GCF_964106915.1. NCBI lineage: Eukaryota > Metazoa > Chordata > Lepidosauria > Squamata > Lacertidae > Podarcis > Podarcis gaigeae. The sequence continues at coordinate 22,170,820 of NC_139680.1, forward strand.
AAATGGGCTGCCTGCAGATGTCACAATAAACAGTGACTTGTTGAAAGAGAGTAGCTTCATAATCCATCATTTGAAGCTGAATTACCCACAGAGTGGTTTTTTAAATTATGGGTTGGCTACACAGGCTCTCTCCTCTCATAATAAACCATGGTTTGTTGTGATGTCTGTTGTTATGTACTGAAGTTCACACCCTGGGCCAGCAGGGGGATACTGTAGATAGTTATGCAAATAAGGGATCGAAAGTGACGTTCAGTGATTGGATAGTTTTAGAAAGTTGATACAGTTACGTTGTACTGGAGCTCTATATAAGCAGGCTGACTGAACCCTTCAGTTCAGTTCTGTCCTGGCCTGTGAATAAACAAGAGCTGTTTGAAGAATCGCTGTGTCATCTGATATGTTCACCCACTACTTAACAGTTGTCACTGAAAACTGGATGTTACTTCTATCTCACAACCACCTTGGGTCCCATCTCATGGATCTACGGTTGTTCACCCACAACCTAACATCTGTACTCTGCCATTATAAATGTCAGTCATTTATGTATAAAAGAGTTCTCATTAAGATGACCTCACATGAACTCCCTGGAGATAATGTGGGATACAAATATAAATGCAATTGTAACAATAAGGTGAATGTATAAATATTGCATTTCATTTTTATCTTTCTGCGCCACCCAGAGAACTATTATTGGGCATCCAATATAAATATAATATAAATGATGAAAATAAATATAATATAAATGATGAAAACAAGTACATAAATAATAAGTAAAACAATGCTGTTCTCAAACTTGGAGGCGAACATGATTTTAAAAGAACTACTGTCTGTTTTTATTATCGATTCATGTTCCATGAAGTTATGCAAAGGATCGAAAGCAAAGGAAGACACTATTTTACTGCTGTCACATGCTTTGAAAAGCTCAAGTGCACTTAGACCTCACTGTTGTCACTGAGGATTGTTTCTGACTTTATAAACCCATGTTTTCAGAATGATAAAGTCATTCTATGTTTTGCTAGTGTTGGGGACCCCCAAATTAAATGCATTCACGTTTGCCCATGAATTTTAGCTGGTGCCTTTCCCCCTGCCTTCTTTAGCACACATGACAATGTCAAGGGTGCACTGCATTACTTTGGAAAAGTTGCGGCTATTGCTTCATCTGTTTTTAAGCGGGTAGTTTATCCCCAGTTAGTAACTGGATTTTTTTGTTGGGGTTGAGAGTTTATTGCTATCGAGCCTAAGCTGTGCAATTTATATTTGGAGTAAATAGAATGTTCTCCCTGGCTTTTAAAAATTATTATTATTGATCGGTTTTGCTGTCCTTCACTATAGTCAAGAACAGAGATAGGAGACCTTGCGAGATACACATGAGATTAAAAAAAAAGAAAACAACAACAGCCCAGCAGCAAACCAGAAGATACAAATCAGGAGTCTGGGATCAAATAAAACCAGATGTATACTGAATTTCTAATACAGATTTGAATTTGCTGTCCTGGTCACTGGAAATCAACCATGAGGGTTTGAGGAGCACCCGGCCTGAGCATCATGTTATGCATCTAGTCTGCAATGTGGCATAAGGGCCTATCTGATTGAGGCAGGGGCGAGGGAGGGGAGTGTCAGAGATTAAAATAGGCCAGTAAAAGCCTTTGAGTGAACCTAAGGCACAACTTTGATCCAGACAAATCAAACGAGAGCTGCAAGAGGTGAATCTTTTCAGACTTACACATTGGCCATTTCTGTATTAGAAAAAAAGGAAAGAGAGAGAGAGAGAGAAAGAAAGAACTTGCACCAATGAACATGGATTCAACTTTGCAAACCATGTGTATGTGGTAATTTATATGCTCAGACATCATTTTTTAAATAATTACTATAATTTAAATAGTAATACAGTGGTACCTCAGGTTAAGTACTTAATTCGTTCCAGAGCTCCGTACTTAACCTGAAACTGTTCTTAACCCGAAGCATCACTTTAGCTAATGGGGCCTCCTGCTGCTGCCGTGCCACTGGAGCCCGATTTCTGTTCTCACCCTGAAGCAAAGTTCTTAACCTGAAGCACTATTTCTTAACCTGAAGCGTAGGTAACCTGAAGCGTATGTAACCTGAGGTACCACTGTACATTACACCTGAAGTGGAGAAGACACTGGCTGCCCTCTGTTGCCTGCTCAGCCTGCTTTCTGCTGATGTTCAAGACTGCTCTCCCTTTCCATTGTTCCTTACCTTTAAAGCAGACTTGGGCTGGACATCCCTCAAACAGAGGACCGCTTTAGTAGATGGCTGCCTTCTGACAGTCCTTCAAATAGAGGGTTGTCCTCTGCAAAATAGGACAAATAGCCTTATTGCAGGCTACCATGGTCATGGCTACCATTGGGTGGACTTCTTAACCATCATTCCTCATCCTTTGTCCATTTCTGTGTTAAAGGTTGACAGGAGACAAGTTGATAGCGCAGTATATCAGGCAATGTGCTAACCTTTGATCTAGAACAGGGATGTCCAACCAGTAGATCGCGATCTACCGACAGATCCCCAGCTGATCCTGGTAGATCGTGAGATCCTAATCATGTACAAAAAGCTAAAAAAACTCTGTGCAATCCACCCACCCCACCTCAAACCACCCCACGCACGCTCCTCCTCCTTTCAAGGACAATGGGTAGATCACTGCCAGTTTTTTCTATACCGGGAGTAGATCACAGTCTCTGGGGAGTTGGACATGCTTGATCTAGAAGGATTGGGTTTAAATCCCTTTTCAGGCATGGAATCCCTAGGTGTCCTCTCTCACCTACTGGCTATACATACACACACACAAATACTCTTGGTTCCTGAGTCTATGTTGTTGTTTAGTTGTTTAGTCGTGTCCGACTCTTCGTGACCCCATGGACCAGAGCACACCAGGCACTCCTGTCTTCCACTGCCTCCCTCAGTTTGGTCAAACTCGTGCTGGTAGCTTTGAGAACACTGTCCAACTATCTCGTCTTCTGTCGTCCCCTTCTCCTTGTGCCCTCCATCTTTCCCAACATCAGGGTCTTTTCCAGGGAGTCTTCTCTTCTCATGAGGTGGCCAAAGTATTGCAGCCTCAGCTTCAGGATCTGTCCTTCCAGTGAGCACTCAGGGCTATAGAATGGAGTAATTACAGTGTACACCAACCCACTAAGTAAAAGTACTAAGTAAAACTACTAAGCGAAAAAGCACAGAAAAGGCAAAACACTCTGAAAAATTGGAAAAAAGCAACAAGCGAAGATGGAACAAACTGGCACCCAAGACTTCAGACTTCACTATACTTACTTCATGGAAACTGCTTCTACTTGGCAAAAACAAAACAAAAAAACTTTATTATGTTGTCATCCGTGCTTGTGGTAAACAAGATCAAAATTGTGACAAAGATGGATGTGCCTGGGTTTTTTGTTTTGTTTTCCGCCAAGAAAGAAAAACCCGTTATTCCTTTCCCATTAATAACACTTCAGAAAATTCTTCGCTTCCATTTGTTAGCAAGAGCTGCATCCCTGGCTACATGCAAGTAATTTATTGCAGGAGACAACAGACTCCATTAGAAGTTCTGATACTTGTTCCTCCAGATGTTGAAGTGCAAGGCCCTCCTGACCCACATATATATAGTTCTGATAGTTTTCATTATGTTTCTTCACCTCAGCTGGCGAAAGCATTTCAGTAGCAATTTTTTTACAAGTTGCTTCATGTGCCTTTGGCCTACATTAGTTGACTTGTAAAACTGCAGGCTGATTTGGAAAGACCATTCATGCAATCATCAAAATTGCCTCTGACCTATTTCCCCCCCGCTTTCCAGTTTCCTTTCAGAGACTTCCTCTTTCCCCACAATTGTACCTCACAAAAAAAAGCCCACAATTTTACTTCAGGACAAACCTACCTGCCTTTTTTTTTTTTTTTGCCTTGTCTACTTTCTGATTCATTCTGGTCCTTTCTGAAAAGTGAAGTCTTTTGGAGAATTTTATTTTCAATTATGACAGAAAAGGAAAACAATAAGAGAGCTAAGGAGGATGTATATATGAACAAAATGCACCTGATGTAATAATAAACACATTTCTGGTTGGGTAGAATATATTACTTGCCATTCCAGAAAACTGGTTCGTACTTCACATAAGTTAAAAATGTGTACAAATGTGAGGTGACAGTAAGGTTTCTGACAAATGGCAACAATTTTTGTATTCATTGCTCTCAGTGGATTAGATCCAGACCAAGATTGCAATTCTATGCCCGCTTACCAATGTTAATAACCATTAAATTCGATTTACTTCTGAGTAGACATGTATTGTCAGTGTTAGTCTGACAGCAAGTGATGCTAAATGCACTGCTTTGAATCTTATCACTGATTTTTCCTTATTTGTGATTTTTAAAATTAATTGTTGATTTAAGTTATTCGTTAAATTTTATTGTTATTTAAGGGTCATTTTTACCTGCACTACAGTGCACAGGAAGTGGAGGTTTCACCACAGCCTTGATAAAAACCGTCTTCCTTGCACTGCAGTTCAAACATGCCCCAGTGGTACCAATCTGCAGTTGGTAGGCCTCACTCTAAGTAGTTGTCGTTACAAAAGTTGCTTTAATAAAACCATGTTCTGCCTAGTTCGCTTGTCTATATTTTTATGTGTCTCTGAAGAATCTTGCAAGGATTACTTGACACATTTTTTAAGGGCTTCAGGTGCCTAGAATATTTATAAGAGGATCATATGCGCATACATGGAAGTTCAGTCTGGCTTTTTGCCTTAAAATGTTTTGTCAAGACTGGAGATTTATTTTCCACTATGGTGCAGTGTAGCACTTATCTTCCTCAGTCTCTTTCCTGGGAACATACTTTACCAGAACTCAATCTACCTGCTGTTGGAGAGGTTACCTTATCTTTGTGAGCTTGCGTAACAGAATTGTAAAGCAGACTTGTATAAAACATTTTCCTAATATACCTTATCCCCTATTTCATATGCACTCATTCAAAGCCCTTTACTTGAAACCAGACTCCATTGAATTCAATGGAATTCCTTTCCCCAGCAGTGTACTTAGAAACACCAAGGATTTATTCTTAACTGATTTTAATATTGCATTTTTTAAATTGCTGTAACCTGCCCTGGCATCTTATAGTTAAGGGAAGGTAAGAAACTGAAATAACAACAAGAATTCCTGGATGGGCTTTTCAGCTTTTTTCTTCTTTTTTGAAAAGGTGTGTTATATAATAAATTAATTTAGTTGGGCTAGACGTGCAAAGGACTAGTTCATAAACGCCAGGCAATGACTCTGGAGCAAACAAACTATGTTCTCTCACGAGAGCTTAAATTTGTTGTCCTTGGCTTCTTGAAAATACATAAAATAAATGCAATTCTGAATGTGTGTGGCTGCCTTAGAGTCTCATGCTCCAGGCCATACTTTTAAATCAGTTACCATCTTTTGCTGAGGCAGTTTCTTGATGCTCCTGGAAAATCCCGTTATAACTTCATAATAAGATTTTCAGTAATATCTTTGTAGCTGCACTAGTAGCCTGAGCCAAAAACCCGTCCCCTCTCGACTGCATTTCTTATGGCTGATATGGTGTGTCTGTCTATATGAGCATCCCAGAGCTCTGTGTAAAATTTAGTGCCTCGTCCCCTCCCACCTTACCTTCTATATTCTCACCCTTCATTCTATATGCTTCCTTTTGCTTCAATTTCCTACCCTTCTCCACCACTTACAGTATAATATTCCACCTCCCTCCCACTCTCCCGAGGCTTCGGTTGCAGGAAGCCTATGTTTTGTCGCAGTGTCTGGCAGTGATTCAGGTGAATTTGAACAAGACTGAAGTAAAGCTACCCTGTGACACATTTTACATGCTCCCCTTCTGCTTATTTATTTCTTTTGCTCCTCCTAAACTTAAGATCCTGGGTTATACTTGGAATTCAATATTGCGATTGCCATCTCTCCCTCTTTCAAAAGAGACTTCGATAACATACCTGTCCAAGTGGAGAAAGAGAGAGAGGTGGTGCCTGCGTTTGACTTAGGGAACGTTGTTGCACAGTCTCATGGATCCTGCCAAAGGGATACTTTTGAAAGCAACTTTTAGTGGATACACTACCATGCAAACCTATGCCCGCTTGCTCAGATGTAGATCACACTGAGTTCTAACATGGCCACTGAGTGTTGTCTTTTATTCTTGGTATCATCTGGTTCACACGACACGGTAAGCCATACTATGGTGTCCCGGGACCAAGTGAACATGCTAACTCCTGGAGAAACACTCTCATCTGCTTTGCTTCTTCCTGGTCCTTTTAACCCAGTGTGATGTGGCAGTAAAGCCATGGTATGTTGTCCATGCCCAGGATCATGGCTAAATTCTCCTCTTCCTTAACCATTTGCTATAGCCAAGATGTGTTCTTGGGTACATCTTATGGTGAAGGAGAGGAAAGCTTAATCTTGAATCTGGGTTTGGGCAACACACTAAACTGTGGTTTGTTTTCTGCGTGAAGCTAAAGAAGCCGAGGAAGAGGAAACCAGCTGTCATCTACTTGCTGGGAGCCTGTATGTTCATGCATTCACACTAAGCCCTAGTTTAGCTTAGTGTTGCGTGCAAATGCAGCCCAGCATGAGACAGGGCTGGGGAAATGTGATGGCAGCAGTCCCCACCTCGGCCAAAGTATTCAATCCACAAGCAGTCAAAAGATTCTGTATTTTACATTCCGGTGTGTTTCTATATGGTGGATTAATGCTTCCATCCCAAAACTCGGGTCAGTGGCAGCAAAAAACTTACAGAATTTTCCATGGAAAGGGTAAGTTCTGATTAAATGGTTGAAAACACAGGCTGGCATTTTGATGCTGTAACAGTGGTGTGGATACTGCAGAAATATTTGCAGGGAGCAGCAACACTGATATCACAATAAACAGTTCTCCAGAATGCAGCCATTTCAAAGTCTATAATCCATGGGTGTGGACCAGCAGTTCCAACCCTGCCCTAGCTATGATCTATTTACTTACTTATGTATTTGGATAGTTTATACTCTGTGTTTTCTGTCTGAAAGGACAAACTCAAGGCAGCTTACAAGTACAAATACAGTGGTACCTCAGGTTAAGAACTTAATTCGTTCTGGAGGTCCGACCTTAACCTGAAACTGTTCTTAACCTGTGGTTCCACTTTAGCTAATGGGGCCTCCCGCTGCCGCCACACGATTTCTGTTCTCATCCTGAAGTAAAGTTCTTAACCCGAGGTACTATTTCTGGGTTAGTGGAGTCTGTAACCTAAAGCGTCTGTAACCCGAGGTACCACTGTACAAAACAATCCTCTTGACATAAAGCCTGCCCTACAGTTGCCCTCAGCAAATATAGAGTGTCAGCCATTCTATATCCTCTTTGCTATCTTTCACCTTGTCAATCCAGTCACCTCAGCACCTCACGAACTCCATCTCCTATTCTGTCCACAACCAACCAAGCCCTGTCGACCAACCTCTTAAAATCCTCCTCCACTCTTAATTCTCTCTGTCAAATTAGTCAAGTTCCCATTAACTGCACTCTCTCAACAATTCTCTATCCTCTGCCACCAAATGTCTAAAATCATTCCAGGTCCCCACTAACCCCTTCTAAAAGTTACATGACACCAAGCATTCATCCTACTTTGCTTTTGGAGTGTTTATATGTCTTCCCATTAATTGTTTGTTCACCATAGTTTTCAGAGCATTTCTTGACCCGAAAAGTGGATTCTTTTGTTGCACTAGGGCAACTCCCAAGAGAGCGCGAACTACTCACAGAGTTAAAAACTGGCATTGATCTACCCCCTGTTTTGGGGTTCAGGTCAAAGTTGTTGAGTTTTTTCAGGGAGGAGGTAAAATGTTGAGCTTTTTTTAGGGGAGCCACAGTTGTTCAGCTTCTTGGGGGGAAGCCAATGATCTACCAGTGATATACCACAGACACCCAGTGATCTACCGGTAGATCATGATCTACCTGTTGGACATGCCTGCACTAGGACATGCCTCCCTCACACAACTAAAGTCTCCACTAAGATGCCTTCCCTGCAGCCATTGTGCCTGTTCTGCCTTCTAAACTGTGTGTTCAGGTGTGTGTATGTGTGTGTGTGTGTGTGTTACAGCACATAGGATGGATTAATCCTTTCCCAGCTGAAACTGCCCCTCCTGCAGTTCCTCTTTGTGGCAATTGGTGTTGAAAATCACCTTCACTTGGTTCAATGGAAGACAGTTTTTAAGCATAATGGCTGCACATGAGGAGTAATTTTGGTGGTAGTGGAGGACATTCATTGCAGATGGAAGGGTTAAATCTTACCTCCCCAGCTGTGACCTTCCTCCCATGGCCTGTGTGCAGGAGTTAGGCTTGAAAATGTTTTCAAGCATAATTGCTGGTGGGATCAGGGGAAGCTGTAGGGCACATATGAAGGCTCCATGAATTTCATGCAGCCTGGAGGCTGCTGTTTCCCAGCATCAAAAATCATGCTTTGTATTTAGTGTTTTGCTAGTTATAGCCTGTGAGCTCATTGCACTTTGCTTCCTACCTTGTGTGTTGTGCAGTGCATGATTAATGCTTAATAAATATAACTCTTTGCTACGGATGATAAGAAATTAGTTTTCTATGCTGTATCTAATTGTTTCGATCATTTGTCAGAATCACGGTTATGTAGCTTTCAAGATTATCATTAAACATTTTTCATATTCATCAGAGAGTATTTGTTGCCCATCTCCCTAGGATTCTTCATGATGGAGAATGTTTATTAATCTGTGCAGTCAAATAAAAATCTTCTACATAATGAGAGCTTTATTTGCACACCTGTTTTCCTAATGCTTAAAAAAAGAAACTGCATGCAAATAAATACCAATGAGAAAAACTAGTGTGGGTTGTTTTCAACATCTGCAGCTAACAGAAAACCCTTCTGCGCCTGAAAATGATTGTAATATTTTGTAGCAGCACAACTGCAGGTGTAAACAAAAAGGAATTGAAATAGGCAACCCCTTTTAATTATAAATATGATGAGATAATGTATGGAGGATTTCAAAGGTGACACCTATTGAGGCAGACCAATCTTCCCCAAAATGGTGACTTCCAGGTGTGCTGGACAGCAACTCTCATCAGTTCCAGCCCTCATAGCCAAAAGGTGAGCATTGATGGGAGCTTTAGCTCACAATATCTGGAATATCCAGAAACTGAGCCAGATTATAGGTCCATCTTATCCATGTTTAACCATGGAGGTGTGATATTTGGGATCTTAAATCCAGAGATCATTACACACCGTGGGTGGTGGCGGCAGGGCCCCTATCATTGCACTGTTTTCCTGCTCAGATTTATTACTTGGAGGAATTAACCAAAAATCACACACCATCAATCTTGATTTGGATAAAAGTGTACATTTAAGTACCGTAAAAAGTAAGGGGAAATGTGTGTGCATCTTATGGAGTGAATGTAGGCTGCACAGCTATCACAGAAGCCAGAACAGCCAGAGGGATTGTTGCTTTCACTGTACAGTGATCCCTCTTGCTGTTCTGGCTTCTGAGATTCAGAATATTTTTTTTCTTGTTTTCCTCCTCCAAAAACTAGGTGCGTCTTGTGGTCTGGTGCGTCTTATAGTGCGAAAAATACAGTATATAGACAAAATAGCAACCACGTCAATAAAAGGGCTTAGGAGTTTGGAGTGTCAAATGAAATGTTTACAGAAGAGTAAAGGTAAAGGTAAAAAGGTAAAGGACCCCTGTCAAAGGTGACTATGGGGTGTGGTACTCATCTCACATTTCAGGCCAAGGGAGCTGGCGTTTGTCCACAGACAATTTTCTGGGTCATGTTAATTTACAGAAGAGTAAATTTGTTCAGAAGAAGAGTTGTGTTATGTGGAGATTAACACAAGCTACCCAAACCCACATTTGTGCATCTTCCCTATAACAGACGTTTCTTCAGATGGCTCACACAAATGCAAACAAAGGCTCAGTTATTGACTGGATATTGGAGCGCTATTTCTAATACCTGTTTCTTCGGACCTACCTGCATTTGATATAAATTCATTTTTGTGTTAGTTCCAATAGTCTGGTATTACTCTTAGCTTCCCCTAATCAAATAGACAAGGCCTGCAGTTCAAGCAAGAGACAATCTAATGAAATTTCAGGAACCATTTAGAGAATAAGTTCCTCTCATAGCAGAAAAATATGCATTCCAATCACTGTCACTGAATTAGGTGAGCCACAATTTGTTTGTGTTAGACATGAAGATCCAGGTTTAGGAAGCACAAGGCACTGAAGGGATTTTAATCAGATCAGCACTCCACAGCAAAATTAAGGCAGATTCCTTGTCTTGCCCAGTTGTACTATTCCATGTTTTTGAGTCATTGTCCCCTGCCCCGGTAATTGACAAATATAGCTGTTTTTACTTTTTATGTGATTTGGAGAATACTGAATTTAACAGTTCAGGGTGGAATATGCCAGGGCTTTTTTTCCATCCGGAACTCCATTCCAGCACCTCTCAGGTGGGCGCCATTGCTATTATACAATGAGGTGTTCATGGTGAGTTCCGGCACCTTTTTTTCTAGAAAAAATAGCACTGCTTCTAACGTCTGAAGAGTGACTTTGTGTTTTAATGATTACATCTCCTCCACTTTGCTTTTTGTATTTGTTAAAACCTGAATATTACATAGACCTTGGGATAGAGTGAGACAACATTTAGGTCCGCCATAATATCAGCATTTTCTCTCTGGAAACTTGACCCTGCTTTATGTGTTGTCGAAAAACAGAAGTGGTGGCCAGGCCCTTCATAGTCCCTTGCATACCTACGTTTTAACAACGACCTATATTTGGATACCACTTCGTGCCCCTGATGATGCTATTCTGTCACGAGGTCCATTCCACATGATGCCAGAATCAGGCTTTTAGTGTGGTGGAACCTAGCTTTTGGAACTCCCTCCCTTCATATATCTGAGAGACACCTTCCCTGTTATCATTCTGATGCCTACTAAAGATGTTCATCTTTCAACAATCCTTCTAAAAAGAGAACTTTATCCCAGCTGGTACCTATATTGGGTTTAATTGATTTTATGTATGTGCAGGTGGTTTAAAAGTGTGTGTGTCTATACCTCTATTTCTACCTCTATCATCTCTATCGGGTTGAAATGTTTTGTGAATGCAATTGTTTTAACTGTTTTTTATCCTTGTAGAAGGATATGTTATCATTATATTATATATTTCATTATATAATCACTTTGGGGTGCCTCGTGGGAAATGATTCATAATTGAAACAAATAAACACAATAACAACAGTGTTCGAAACAAAAAGCTTTTGCCACGTTAAATTTGTTAGGGTTCGATCCCTACTAAGTTGTTCTCATTCTATTCAAACAGAAAGCAAAGGGGCAAGTGACTTAGCCTTGACAATGCTTCAAGAATATTTGCTATTTTTCGGCGACAGCTAAAATGGCATCTCCCTCTGGAAGTACTTTGAGTATGACTGGCAAAAACAGCATTTCATCTCTGCTAGTGCATACCATAAAAAAATGCACTTAATTTGTTGCTTACAAATATGCCTGTTTCATACCCCTCCTTCTTTTCATCCACCCTCTTGCCCCCATTAGCCCGTGTGCTGGCAACAACAGTATACATGTGTGGAAACAAGCATTATTGGATACGGTAGCAAAGACAGATGATACTGCTAGCTACTTTCTCTTTTTGTATGGGTGAATGCTACATTGCTGTTTCTCATGCCTAAATAAGTGCTGCTGTTTCAATGGAAAGCCCCTCGTCATGTTTCATTGTGCATTCAAGGCAAATACCTTAACATTTAATATTATGTTGAATGGCATAATGAGCAGAGCTTCCCAGAAGCATTGATAGCTGAAGGCTAAGTGGCTTTTTTTGTTGTTGTTTGGCGGTGCTTTAAAATAAGCACCACAAACAATGCGATAGGTGCCTTTTTGCAGAAAAACCCATTCATAAACGTTCACCTAATCATTCCCCAATAGCAAGTTGTCATAGCTACAAGATGGCAAAAATATGACTGTCTTGAATTTAATGATAATAAATATTTCTATATGGCAAATCAACCCTCCCAGCTCTAGACGATTTCTCTAGCAATGGCCTGTCAGCAGGGCCAGTCCAATATATTTTGCTGCCTGAGGCGAAAGATAAAATGGCTTCCCTACCCACTCCATGTACAAAAGCTGACAAGACTAGCACTTGAATCCAACAATGCTATTGTTAGAGTCCATCACCTACTTATAAAATGTATTTTAGACTTAATTTAAATGGCCCTTCTAGGTTTTAAGCTGTTCTAATGGGAATCTGCAAACCTGTGTCGTGCTCACCCATTTTGTATTTGTGATGGTGTTGGTTTTTTTTGGTAACCTACTGCAGTTGTAACCTACATGCACTGCTCTGGTTCATCAGAAGCGGCTTAGTCATGTTGGCCACATGACCCAGAAGCTGTCTGCGGACAAACGCCAGCTCCCTCAGCCTTTAGAGTGGGATGAGCGCCGCAACTCCACAGTTGTCTGCGACTGGACCTAGTGGTCAGGGGTACCTTTACCTTAGGGACGTGGGTGGTGCTGTGGGTTAAACCACAGAGCCTAGGACTTGCCGATCAGAAGGTTGGGGGTTTGAATCCCCACGACGGGGTGAGCTCCCGTTGCTTGGTCCCTGCTCCTGCCAACCTAGCAGTTCGAAAGCACGTCAAAGTGCAAGTAGATAAATAGGTACCACTCCAGTGGGAAGGTAAACGGTATTTCCGTGCGCTGCTCTGGTTCGCCAGAAGCGACTTAGTCATGCTGGCCACATGACCTGGAAGCTGTACGCCAGCTCCCTCGGCCAATAAAGCGAGATGAGCGCCACAACCCCAGAGGCAGTCACAACTGGACCTAATGGTCAGGGGTCCCTTTACCATTACCATTACCTTTACTGTAGTTTCAGTATGAGAAAGGGCGAGTTTATAAATTGAATGGAAGAAATAAATAAAATTTATTCGGAACCACCAATGGCACACTGAGTGCAATCTACCGCTGACTGCAGCAGGCTAACTTAGGTCAGTTGGCACTCCATACCCCTGAGCATCTGTAACCTGTGATGGCTTCTTAGTCCTGTCGGTCAGCTTCCCAGAAGCATATGATAGATGCTAAGCTAAATGCTAAGCTTTCTTGCTAAGCTTTGGCCTGGTTCTTTGGTCGTATCCAGGAGGGCTCTTCTGGAGTGTTAATGTACAATGGAGCCTAATTTAAGAACAGAGAGTTTAATTGACACATGGGAATCACTCTTTGTTCTGATTACAAGCTCTTGCTGAGCTGTGAAAAATACCCAAGGAGTAAAGAGAGGAGCCGTTTTGAATTCACTGCCTTGATGCACTCACCCCAGGGGGGCAGATGGGGAGTACTGCATGGAGACAATAATAGACCATGTGAACATGCCTTTGGACAAACACACTTTCCTTTAATTTGGTAGATAATACGTCCCTGGTTATATCTGTTTTTATATACTGGGAATGAAGCATGAGCTTGGCCAAAATTCTAAAACCAAAAGCTTTTTGCATTATTGCTGCTGTTAAAATGCCATTTGTAAGCAACAAGCCGGCAACGTACCCAAGTGGTAATGTATTCAAGTTCAATACTCTCACTCTGTAGCAAGTGTGTTAATATATAAAACAACAGTAACCAGCCCACTGGGAAATTCCGGAGCCCAATAAAACACATAAAAAGATAACAGTGATTTCAAGATGGCTTTTTGTTGGTTTGGGGTGTTGTTTTTTCCAGCTTGGGATGCTTCTGAGCATTGGAGTCTGGCCGTATTACTTTGCTGCTAGATGGCTACATTGGGATGCTTTAATTGGCGTGTGATTTCTGCTCACTGCCCAATGGAGTAGCATTAATGTCATGCACTGTTTCCCTTCTCTGTGCCTGTTCCATTTCTGTTGAGTAGGGACAGCTAGCTCAGATCATTTGAAATTGGCTGATTCAACTCATTTGTTTGTTGAGGGCCTTTTCACATCATTGGTGGCAGTCTGCATTGAAACAGCTCAACAGAGTCCAAATGTGCTCTGCTATGGAAGTGATAGAGACAGATGACCTATGCACAGAGGCCTGCTTAGCGATGGGAGCTGACACCTGTTACACCAGGAATAGTCAACATGGTGCCTGACAGATGCGGTTGGACTCCAGTTCCCATCATCCCTGCCATGCTGGCTGGGGCTGATGAGAGTTGGAGTTCAACAATATTTGGAGGGCACCATTTTGGCTCACCATATATATAGTAGTTCGATTGTATATGAATCACATTGGGCAGTGTCAAAATAGACTTTGAACCATCCACACACCTTAGAATGAGTTGGCCAGCTCAGCCTGAGAACCAGATTTCTGTGGCTTCTCACTGCATCAGGTGCATATCTTGAGCTACAATATTTGAAGTGTCTCCTCAAACTTCCTCTCTCTATGGATAGTAGTTGATCAAATCCCAGACTGTGTGACCCAGTGACTAGGGTGTCCAGAGTAGAGATGAAGAATGGTCAAGTACCTTTCACTTGGGAATGTGCCATTAGAAAAGTTAATAAAAGAGTATATTACATTTCATATAGAAGCCCATTGAATGAACTGGAGTTGTTCAAGAGAACTACGATAGACTTGTGAAAGCACCATTAATTTTGATGAGAATGTGTGAGACATGCTCCTGGCAGCTCATGCCCCTAGTATATCATGAAGGATATGAAGCAAGTTGAGGGCCTTTTGAAAAATTTGCCCTGAGTATATATAACAGGTGATCCATGTATCATTTCTTTTATCTCAGGACTCCGCTCCTGTCGACTCGTTTGAGGCTATTGTGAAGCCTTTTTGCAGCGGAATAAAAACTTTGTGTACAATCAAGATGCTGCTTGAGAGCCAGTGTGGTGTAGTGGTTAAGAGCGGTAGTCTTGTAATCTGGGGAACCGGGTTCACGTCTCTGCTCCTCCACATGCAGCTGCTGGGTGACCATGGGCTAGTCACACTTCTTTGAAGTCTCTCAGCCCCACTCACCTCACAGAGTGTTTGTTGTGGGGGAGGAAGGGAAAGGAGAATGTTAGCCGCTTTGAGATTCCTGAAGGGGAGTGAAAGGCGGGATATCAAATCCAAACTCTTCTTCCTCTTCTTCTGCTTGGCCAACCTGCCTGCTTTTGAGATATGTTTTTTGATATCTATGTCCTTTTCACCTGGGCACAAAATCCACAGAATACGTTATTTCAATTCAGTCTTTGCAACCTTTTATCAAACAGGCAACTTTTCTGCTTGGCTAGAGCTGGATTGGAGCAGGGTGTATCTTATCACATGGTACTAGTGAGCAACAAAGATGCCAGTGTAGTATGCTGCCTGTGTAGACAGAAAATGCTGGCTTGGGTGCTTGGGCAGTCGGTATTGGCAACAATGACTGTGAGGAGACTTGAAGAAACCCACAGAAGAGTGGAAGGTAGAAGGTTTGGGTTTTTTTTAAGTCCCTGCCCAAATAGAGCATCGTACAAATTTGGCACAGCACAAACTCTGAAAGTTTACTTGTCAGAGCATTTACCTGAACTACAGTGGAAGATCGGATTGTGGACATAATCCGTGATGGAGGCACGTTCGCAACCCACAGTGTTCATAACCTGCAGCGCTGCATCTGCGCACACGCATGACGCGATTTGATGCTTCTGCACATGCACAAAGCACGATTTAGCGCTTCTGCGCATGTGCGAGCGGCGAAACCTGGAAGTAACCCTTTCCAGTACTTCCGGGTTTCCCGCGGTCCGTAACCTGAAAACACGTAACCCGAAGTGTCTGTTATCCGAGATGCCGCTGTAACTTGTTTAATTTAATGTAAGCTTCACTGCCTGTTTTTCTCTCCTGTACCTCAACCTACACTCAGTGGCATACTCTGGGCTTTCAAATTTCGGTGGGGTGACACCCTCTTGCAACACCAAAATTTAGGCACCCTTCCCTCTTGTGTTTTCTTCTAGTCATTGTTGTGGCAACCCCTGTGCTCCCCTAAATCTGCCTCTGCTACACTTAAGTCAATAATTCAAGGCGTTGGTTGACAGCGCACAATTGAAGCCTCTTAAGAGTGGGTTTCTGTGTTACATCTTCTTACTCAAAGGGTTCATATGAGAATAGAGGTTGGAGTGAGAAACCTTTTCTAAATGGAAGACTGTATTCCTTTGTTGGCCACTTTCGGTGTGTGTGTGTGAGAGAGACATGTCAGTGATAGGCAGGGCCAGAGGCAAAAAGATGGGACTCTTCCCTTCGTACAGTAGAGCACATTCCAGCCACACACAAGACCAGAAGTTTCTACACCTCTTGATTTTCCAAGCAAGAGATATGATCACAGATCAATGACACACTCCAGAAGCATTTGATTTAATGACTAAAACCATATCAGGACAGTGTGCAATAAAACAATTCAGCACAAAGCAAGAGTTCAAAAACAATTCAATATACAATAAAAATGATCTAAAAGAAGCAGCATATCACTATTGCAGCAATTGTTCAACAAGTATCAGAGGCCAATGAAAGCTGAGTATGTGTTTAACAGCATGCGGAAGCTTGCAAGTTTTAGGGCCATTTTTTCTCCTACCATCTTAAAAACATGAATGTACATCCTATTCTTCTCCTGAAGAGCGGTATGCTTTATTTTTATTTATTTTTGAAAAAATTATTGCAGAACAGTAAATGCATGTTAAGTCCCGTGCTGCTGCCGCCGCTGCTAATAATAATAATGATGATGATAATAATGATGATAATAATAATAATAATAATAATAATAATAATAATAATAATAATAATAATAATAAAAACAAAAAAAAAATCCTTCCAGTAGCACCTTAAAGACCAACTAAGTTAGTTCTTGGTATGAGCTTTCGTGTGCATGCACACTTCTTCAGATACACTGAAACAGAAGTTTCCAGACCCTTCTATATAGTGAGAAGGTGGGGAGGGGTATTACTCAGAAGGGTGGTGGGAATGGGTGATTGGCAGATAGCTGTGATGAGCCTGTTGACGACTCTTAACGACTGCAATAGGTCTTACAGGAAAAAGCAAGGGGTGAGAAGGTGAAAAATGGCTTTGTCATGTATAATGAGATAAGAATCCAAGGTCTTTGTTCAGACCAGGTCTCTCCATGGTTTTAAGTTTGGTGATAAGTTGCAATTCAACAGCTTCTCTTTCCAGTCTATTTCTGAAATTCCTTTGTAGTAAAACAGCTACTTTGAGATCTTGTATAGAATGTCCTGGGAGACTGAAGTGTTCTACTACTGGTTTCTCTGTCTTGTGATTCCTGATGTCAGATTTATGTCCGTTTATTCTTTGGCGTAAGGTCTGGCCTGTTTGTCCAATACAGAGAGCTGAAGGACACTGTTGGCATTTGATGGCATACACAATGTTAGGCGATGAGCAATTAAATAGTCCCGAGATGGTATGTGTGATGTTGTTGGGGCCAGTAATGGTGTTGTCCGGGTGTATGTGGCAGCAAAGTTGGCATCTGGGTTTATTGCAGGCTCTGGTGCCAGTGTCCGTGTTAGGTCTGGTTGTAGTATTATTGTGGGTTAGGAGTTGTTTAAGATTGGGTGGCTGTCTGTAGGCAATGAAAGGTCTTCCTCCCAGAGCTTGAGAAAGAGAACTGTCATTGTCCAGGAGAGGTTGTAGATCTCTGATGATGCGTTGTACTGTTTTAACTTGGGAGCTGTATGTGATGACTAGAGGTGTTCTCTTATTTTCTTTTTTGGGTCGGTCTTGCAGCAAGTTCTCTCTGGGTATCAGTCTGGCTCTGTTGATCTGTTGTCTAACTTCATCTGCTGGGTATTTTAGTTCTAAAAAGGTTTGCTGTAGATCTCTTAGGTGAGAGTCTCTGTCTGTAGAATTGGAACAGATGCGGCTGTAACGTAGTGCCTGGCTATATACAATGGACTGTTTGGTATGCTTGGGATGGTAGCTAGAGGCATGTAGATATGTTTGTCGGTCAGTTGGTTTACGGTATAAGTTGGTGTCTATGCGCCCATCCTGTATTTTTATAGTAGTGTCCAATAAATGTATTTCTTGCATAGATTGATTCATTGTTAGGTTGATTGTGGGGTGAAAATCATTGAATTTCTGGTGGAAGGTGTCCAGGTTCTGTTGCCCATGTGTCCAGATGATAAAAATATTGTCAGTGTATCGCAGGTACAAGAGAGGTTTGAGTGGGTAGGAGTTTAGGAAACGTTGTTCTAAATCTGCCATGAAGATGTTGGCATACTGTGGGGCCATGCGGGTGCCCATTGCTGTGCCGCTGATCTGAAGGAACAGGTCATCACCGAATTTGAAGTTGTTGTGGGTAAGGACAAATTGGCAGAGTTTGGTGGCAAAGTCTGCTGTGGTTTTATCTGAAATGGTGTTCCTTATAGCTTGTAAACCATCGTTGTGTGGGATGTTGGTATACAGAGATTCCACATCCATAGTAGCTAGTATAGTATTGTTGGGAAGATTATTTAAAGATTGTATTTTCCTCAGAAAATCTGTGGTGTCACGTACATAGCTGGGAGCACTGATGGCATATGGTTTCAGAACAGAGTCCATATAACCGGAGACACCCACTGTAATAGTGCCAATACCTGAAATGATGGGGCATCCTGGATTTCCTGGTTTGTGTATTTTAGGTAGAAGATAGAAAGTTCCTGGTCGAGGTTCTGTTGGTGTGTTAGTGAGGATCTGTTCTTGGATGTGTGGGGGTAGCTCCTTAACAATCTTGTTCAGTTCTTTTTTGTATTCTTGTGTGGGGTCTGAGTCCAATTTTATGTAAAAGGCGGTATTGGAAAGTTGTATGTGAGCCTCCTGAATGTAGTCAGTTTTGTTCATGATGACGACAGCTCCACCTTTGTCCGCTTCTTTAATTATAATGTCTGGGTTGTTTCTGAGATTATCTATGGCTCTCCTTTCAGCATGGTTTAGATTTTGTTGTAAGCGATGGTGTTTTCTGGTCACATCTGTTTGGATTCTGTGGCGGAAGCAGTCAATGTACAAGTCCAGTGTGGTATTGCGTCCATCAGGAGGGGTCCATGTGGAGTCCCTTTTTGTGTAACACTTTTTCGGTGGTAGTTGGTGGTCAGTGTTCTGTTGGGAGGGTGGTTGTTGTTCTCCAGTGGGTTGAGAGGTGTTGTGTTGTGAAGTTGTTGCTTGTTCTGCTTTGTCTTGTTGTTGTGTGTGTTGAAAATACTCCTTCAGGCGTAAACGGCGGAAAAATGCTTCCAAGTCCCCGCAGAACTGGATCATGTGTGGGGATTTGGCAGGGCAGAATGACAGTCCACGTGAAAGGACTGATTCCTCAGCTGGGCTGAGTGCTTGCTGTGAGAGATTGAAAATATTGTTGATCTTGTTTTAATTAGTAGCCTGTAGGTTGGAAAGGTTAGAGAGTTTCAACAGGCTCATCACAGCTATCTGCCAATCACCCATTCCCACCACCCCTCTGAGTAATACCCCTCCCCACCTTCTCACTATATAGAAGGGTCTGGAAACTTCTGTTTCAGTGTATCTGAAGAAGTGTGCATGCACACGAAAGCTCATACCAAGAACTAACTTAGTTGGTCTTTAAGGTGCTACTGGAAGGAATTTTTTTTGTTTTGACTATGGCAGACCAACACGGCTACCTATCTGTAACAACAACAACAACAACAACAACAACAACAACAACAACAACAATAATAATAATAATAATATTCCAGTTGACATGTGGTCTTAGGCAAGTTACCATTCCCCATCTGCAAAATGGGAATAATAGGAAACAGCATTCTGGCAAGGTGAACCATAATGTTAGAGGACACTGCAAATTAACCAAACCGTGATCTAAAAAGTAGCAGCAATATAAACACTCCATTCATTGCAAAACTATGCTGCTTGGGTGCCTGCTGGGGGAGATACTATCTGCTTCTAGCATTCAGGTGATGTTACCTCCAAAGCTATAATACATTTTCTGTATCAATATGCTAGTTATCTCATTCATTTTTCAGAGAGGTTTTGGTGGAATAAGGCCCTATAGCGGGGTTAACAACTCTTGAATTTCTCTTTTTTCCTTTGCAACATTCTACAAAGAGTCTTAAATTTTTAAGGCAATATCTCATAAAAAAGAACATTTGGAATGGGAGTCTCCCTATTATCTTCAGCAATGCAGTGGCAGCAATGAGTGAGCATGAAAATATAAGCTGCAGGACTGAGAGAGCTCCATACTCCATTCTCTGATCACAGCTTTGTAAAATCTGTAAGCATGTTTCTGATGGGGAAGATAAAGAGAACTTGGCAAATATTTGTTAACTACTGAATATTTGCATGTTGAACAATGCCACTCTCCACCCCCACATGGCTGCATAAAACAAATGGACCATTACACAGAGATGATGTCAAATATATTCAACATTTAGAGAAGGCATAAGGGGACTATCATTCTTGCATCTGAAGGTATGATAGTATTCACTGTATGATGAGTACAACATCAGGTGATGGCTTCAGGATCCTCTAGACCTTGTTTATTCAGTATTCTGATTTGCCTGCACAAAGCTTGCATGGTAGTCAGATTATAGCCGCATCAGACTGATGGCTTTTATGAAGGTGTATTCTGCAACGTGCCATTGAAACGTGCTAAAACAGTGCATTAGTGGTGAGTTTATAGTGGACCATCTGTACATCATTCTGTTTTATTAGTTGTTCTGCAGGGCATTCCCAATGTTACTGCATTATTGCCATCTGGAGGGGGGCTCTGGCCCTATAGCACAACTGAAGCAAAAAACAAAATTATTAATGGGAAGATATGTAAACATCCTGTAAGCAAATCAGGATGAATGCTTATGGTCATATATTGTCCTGGCAAACAGAATGCTGCTGAGAGAATGCTCTAGATATCATTTTATGAAGCATTCATCATGATTTGTGCTTGTGATGTTATTGGAGACAGTAGTAGTAGTAGTAGTAATAATAATAATAATAATAATAATAATAATAATAATAATACCACCCTGCTCATCTTGCTGGGTTTCCCCAGCCACTCTGGGTGGCTCCCAACAGAGGACTAAAAACAGAATAAAACTTCAAACTTCAAACTTCCCTAAACAGGGCTGCCTTCGGATGTCTTCTAAAAGTCAGATAGTTGTTTATTTCCTTGGCAGATGGGAGGGTGTTCCACAGGGCGGGTGCCACTACTGAGAAGGCCCTCTGCCTGGTTACCTGTAACCTCACTTCTCGCAGTGAGGGAACTGCCAGAAGGCCCTCAGAGCTGGACCTCAGTGTCCGGACTGAACTATGGGGGTGGAAACACTCCTTCAGGTATACTGAAGTTATGAACAATTGTGCTTTCAATACCCTTTGCACCTACAAAAATATCAGGACTGCCATATCGCTTCATTTGCAATAGGTTCATATCCTGTTTCCCACTAAAATCCTATAACTTTTCATACTACAATTTTGTTTTGTCCTGTTTACAAATCTTCTCACTAGTTCATTCACCCCACACTTTTCAATCCAATTCCTCATCACTTTCCAAACTGCAAAATATCTGTGGATTTTTGTTGTGCTAGGATAACAGAGCACTTTAATTCCCTTTAATTGAGCAAACTTAAAGTCCCAGTAATTGTTTGAGACCCGCACACAAAATAGTGACAGCCTGAAGGCACCCTCTCCTTGAAAGGAACCAGCACTGGTTTATGATCACAAAAAGGACATGCGCTATCACTCAATATCATGCCAAATGCAACATTTGTGCACAGCTGCTGCTACTCATCAAGAGATGAGAAATGAAGTGAAGAATCAAGACCCAGGGAGCCATGAGGGATCTGACCCCATGGTTTGGCTTGAGGACATATATAGTCTTAGGTAGGATAATTTGAATACAGTGGTACCTCGGGTTACATATGCTTCAGGTTACATGCGCTTCAGGTTACAGACTCTGCTAAGCCAGAAATATTACCTCGGGTTAAGAACTTTGCTTCAGGATGAGAACAGAAATCGCGCAGCAGTGGCGCAGTGGCAGCGGGAGGCCCCTTTAGCTAAAGTGGTGCTTCAGGTTAAGAACAGTTTCAGGTTAAGAACAGACCTCCGGAACGAATTAAGTATGTAACCAGAGGTACTACTGTAGTTATACCACTCTGATGTCTTACAAAGAAAACATCAGAACTCCACTGCTGTCATAAATAAATAAAAGCCTGGATCCTAAGTCCAAAGAAGGACACTGACAAACTGGAACGTGTCCAGAGGAGGGCAACCAAAATGGTCAAAGGCCTGGAAACGATGCCTTACGAGGAACGGCTAAGGGAGCTGGGCATGTTTAGCCTGGAGAAGAGGAGGTTAAGGGGTGATATGATAGCCATATTCAAATATATAAAAGGATGTCACATAGAGGAGGGAGAAAGGTTGTTTTCTGCTGCTCCAGAGAAGCGGACACGGAGCAATGGATCCAAACTACAAGAAAGAAGATTCCACCTAAACATTAGGAAGAACTTCCTGACAGTAAGAGCTGTTTGACAGTGGAATTTGCTGCCAAGGAGTGTGGTGGAGTCTCCTTCTTTGGAGGTCTTTAAGCAGAGGCTTGACAACCATATGTCAGGAGTGCTCTGATGGTGTTTCCTGCTTGGCAGGGGGTTGGACTCGATGGCCCTTGTGGTCTCTTCCAACTCTATGATTCTATGATTCTATGAACTCTAGATGCAGTGGGGGCTGTGATATGTCTCCATCTGGAGCTAACCATCCCTTCCCATTTCCATATAGTGTGCTCCTCAAACACAAAGGAATAGTGGGAAGATTCTCACAAGGCGAGGGAAAGGAAGCACACACAAGCCAGGGAGCTCCAGTGTAGACACAGACATGCGAATGGATGTTGTTTCCTGCATTAAACAGAGTTCATGATTCAGCCAATCTATTAGAACATTTAAAGAGTTGCACCCCCTGATTAAATTACCAAAGGAAGAAAGCCATGATTGGCTCCTCTCACCAGGGAGACAAGGAAGGGGCAGGCGTACATTTAAGAAATCAAATTCCCCAAGGGCAGAAACTCTGTTCAGCCAATTAAAAAACCCATAATTTCCCAGTTTGGTGTCCTCGGACACTTGTGGTACATATGCTTTTCTGCTTCTTGCTTTCTTAGGAAGCAGGCTTATAAATCTTAAACTTTAAATAGATCAGACCTTTAACATTCAGGCAAGAAACCCAGCAACTCCACATTTCACCAAAAGCCAGCAATACATGTTTAGGTAAAATTAAATTCCTAATAAAGTCTCAGCGCTAATGGATCATTTTTCCTGTACAGTGGTACCTTGGGTTAAGAACTTAATTCGTTCTGGAGATCCGTTCTTAACCTGAGGTACCACTTTAGCTAATGGGGCCTCCTGCTACCGCCGCTCCACTTCCGCGTGATTTCTGATCTCATCCTGAGGTAATGTTCTTAACCCAGGGTACTATTTCTGGGTTAGCGGAGTCTGTAACCTGAAGCATCTGTAACCTGAGGTACCATTGTATTAAAGAGGCATATCTGTACGCGAGCCAAAGAAAACTGGGAGCTAGATGCCTTCTTTATCTATAGGAGATTGGGAGAAAGGATGCAGGCCTGGCCAGGATGGCTTTCTTGTTATTGCTGCTGGGGTTGTCAACGCATGTGAGCCTCACCTATCCTGAGCCTACTCCAGTTGAGGAATCAGACAACTCCTCCCCAAGCCAGCGAGCCCCACCTGGGCTTCTTACCTAAGCATTGGGGTGTTGTGTCCTAATTATTTATTTGGGATTAGGATGTAGTGGGCATTTGGGAAGATAATATGCAGGACAGGTGCTGTTATGTTGATGGCTCCTGGGTGGCAAAGACTCTCCTCCCTGAAAGAGAGGGGAGTGGTTGTGGGCGGGAGCCTGAACACCGCCCCTAGCAGGGGGCGTAGCCCCCTGCCTCCATCTCACCTGGCTGGCGCTCACGCCCCCTCCCGGTGGCTGTCCAACCAGGTCCCGTGGGGGGCGTGTCCAGCAGCCTTGATGCTGCAGCGTCAGCCTCTCCCCGGCCTCATTTCTCTTCGTCGTCCTGTGCGAGTCAGGAGTCATCATAGGGAAGAGCTCAGCCACGAGGTTTGGAGTCGGGGGGGTGTTTGTGTGTGTGGAGGCTGTCTGGTTCCTGGCTTGCCTTTTTAAATTGAGGAGGCTTGCGTGCGCTGCTTTACTGCTTTTAAAAACTACTATCTCCCTCATTAACCTTAAAAAAAAAACCCCCCAAAAAAACCCTGTGTCCTTTTTTCTGTGTAAAAACCTACATTAACCTTTTATTTCCCCCCACTCCTGGTGCTGGATTTGTTTGGGTGTTTTTAAGTGCGAATTACCTTTCTTAAGCTGCAGCTTGTTCCTTTGCCCAGCACATGGTCACTCCACCACCAGCGAGGTCTGAGTGTGAATGCCATCTTACTATCTCCCTTGTCTCCTCACTTTCCTTCCCTGGCCTCTTCCTTGGTGGCTGTGCGTTTTATTTTAATTTTGGCCAGTGGACATGTATGTTTTTTCCCCTCTATTGCCCTTGCCTGTCCGATTGCCTGGCTGGTCTGGGTGACTGAGTGGGTTTGCCTTTGGGTTTGCCTTACATTTTAATCTGTTGGCCAGGGTGCTTGTACGTTTTCCCCCCTCCCTTGCCCTTGACTGTTCCTCTCTAATTTTAAGTCGTGTGTGTGTGTGTGCTGGCAGCGTGTGTTTGTGCCTGCCGTTTGTTGATTTATTACTCTTTTAGTGTGGGTTTGATTTACCCTGCCATCCATTGGTACCACTTAAATTGGGAGCCCCCTCTGAAATTTTAAATGATGCTGGGGCTTAGAATAGACTGAGCATTGGGGTGTTGTGTCCTAATTATTTATTTGGGATTAGGATGTGGTGGGCATTTGGGAAGATAATATGCAGGACAGGTGCTGTTATGTTGATGGCTCCTGGGTGGCAACATACCATTGCAGGTCACATTAGGCCACAAACCTATACACGCCTACATGTGAGTATAATTCCCACTGAACTTAGTGAAGCTTACTTCTGAGTACAGTGGCACCTCGGGTTACATATGCTTCAGGTTACATCCGCTTCGGGTTACAGACTCTGCTAACCCAGAAATAGTGCTTCAGGTTAAGAACTTTGCTTCAGGATGAGAACAGAAATCGTACTCCAGCGGTGCAGCAGCAGCAGGAGGCCCCATTAGCTGAAGTGGTGCTTCAGGTTAAGAACAGTTTCAGGTTAAGTACGGACCTCCGGAACAAATTAAGTACTTAACCTGAGGTACCACTGTACAGACTTGCATAAAATTGCACTATAAATAGGTTTTGATGGTGATCTGTTGTCCCAAAAGACCCCAAACATTTATAAAAGAAAGTAATATCACAAGAGGGTTTGAAGTTGTCAGAAGGTTGAATCTGTCATGAAAAATAAAAGGCCACAGCAGGATAAAAAAATAATCGTTTTGGCTATTCGTTTTAGTTAAAGAAGGCCGCTGCTGTAGATGAAGGCAGGTGATTCTTTATGTGTGCTCATTCATCATTCTGTATGGGCTAACTTTACTGCCTTAAATATTTATTACTTAATCCCAAAAAGTAATAATAGTAATGTTCTAACTTTTCTCAGGCTGTGTTCCTTCTGCAGGGTAATTACTTGTGATGAGTGCTAGAGGGTACAGTATTCCCAAGCTGAATTTCTCTGGCAAGAGAAAAAAAAGTTATCAAGATGCTTCTTACCTTTCTGCTTTGTTCCAGTCCCAGAGCTATTGTGGAAATATTATATTGTACGCAAAGGATAATGGAATTTTCCAAGTCTCAGCCTTTAATTACTAGATTGACAATTTCCTAGATAGAAAAAAAAACATACCCTCAAACGCAACAGTCACTTGTTTTTGTTTAAACGTTGTTTTGCTTATTTACTTGATATAGCCAAACAAAGATTTGCCAATAAAGCCAATACTTCTTGTTCTCTGTTAAAACAATATTTTTTAAACAACAACAACATAGATTGAGGAAGAAGGCTGCTATTTAACCATTTGCAAAAGAGAAAAAAAAGCAAATATGAGGAAAGATAATAGTTCCTTGTGTGAAAATGAAGAGGCCTGGAAGGAATGCTTCAGGTTCCTGATGACAGGGCAGGTTGACAATGGGAAAAATATGCATAGTTAAGGGAGATTCTCACCAGGGAGAAGGACTACAATCTAATGCAAGGATGGTGAACCTGTGGCTCTCCAATCCCATCAGCCTCTGCCATTGGTCATATTGTATGGAAGATTCTTACAATGTGGGGAAAAGGTAAGAAATATGATCTCTCTCCCCCTGGCCTACCTCCAGAGAAGGGTGATGGTTCTTTTGGTTGCAACTAGGGGACCTGCAGCTAGGTAGCTGCAACTAGCAGATAGCTGAGAAACTAGTAAGACACTCAAAATTCAGTGTCTCTGACACCCAGCCACCGAATGTCAGGTTGTAGGAGAGACGTGGAGAAGGACCTCTGATATGGTTCTAAGCAGGAGATGCCAGTAGAAGAGATTATCCTTAAGATATCCCAGTTCCAGGCACTTGTGTCCAAGGTTCACTACCCATGAGTTATTAAGAACATAAGAACATCCTTACTGGATCATACCATAGACCACTGTTTTTCTCCAGTGGGTGGTATTCATAGTCATGGTGCCTCTGATCCTGCAGATATTCTTTACCAATTGAGTCATCTTCCAAACAGAATCTTCTCTGAGTATGACTGAGTATGATATTGGATATTACCCATCCAGTGTATTTTATGAAGCAGGAATATATAGCACACCAAGCAAATGAATTGTATTACTAGCCTCTGGCTTCACAAATGCTTCATGCATTCTCTGTCCACATTTCTGCCTTCAGTGCATCTTGACACTGTCTTTTGCCTTGATGAAAATTGTGCACATGACAATCAAGTTCATTTCATGAAGCGTCGCAAATTAGGAAGAGGACTTGTGAAAGCAGACGTTACCTCAGGGGGAAAAAATACCTGAGTCAGTTAGCGATCACTGGTGATCGTAGGTTCTTCCATAGTGAATGGGCAGGTGTCTTGATGTAACTGCTTGGTAAAATATTTTTTGTGGGGTGTTTTTTGTCTGTCACTTAGCTAAAATACTGCTACAACTAATTTTGAACTGAAACCGCCAATTTTTCTCTTTTCTATGTGACAAACAGCTGGGGACTGTATTAAATAGCAGAACATTTTCTGAAACAATAGCTAGCATAGCTGGGTTGCTAACACATTCCCCTCACTTGTGAGCTGTATAGTTATGCCTTATTGATATGCAAACAACAAGAACATGTGGTCCCAACTGGAGAAAGTCTTCAGAAAGGGAAACAAGTTTCTTCTTAGTTGTTACGTTATGACAGCATTGGGACTCAGATTTAAAAGGGAAGGTCTTCTCCCATGCCTACTTGCCCAGAAGCTAAGGACAATTGCTGAGGCCCCTTGAGATTTCCCCATCATCTGAGGGGAAATGGATAGTGAACAGAAGGAGAAAGCGCATTCTTGGCTGTGGCAGTTGTTCTGTGGAACTCTCTCCACAAGAAAGTTTGCCTAGTGCCACATTTGTTATCCTTTAAGCATGAAGTAACAATATTTTATTTCCTCTCAGTCACATGTGTTTGTGGTGAAGTATTTTAACACTTCTCACATTGGTCATTTGCTAGGTTCCTGTTTTTAGACTTGTAGCTATTGACAGTACAATCCTATACACATCCACTCAGAACTAAGTCTCATCAAGTTCAGTGGGGATTATTCCTAGGCCAATGTGTATAGGATTACGGCACAATAAGTGTTGCTATTTGATTTATTTCACTGCTTAAATTGTGGTATACCCACCTGAGCTCTTCGGAGGAAGGGTGGTGTAAAAATCTTGTAAATAAATACTTCACAGCGGTGGATAAAATGGGGGTAGAGATAAAGTATGCACAGCCCCCTTGGAGGGAGAGTATTTTATGGTAAGAAATATAAGTAATAAATAATAATTTTCACATGCTGATTGCAATAAATAATTATCATGCAACACTCCAGCTATTTGAAACATTTTAACATATGTTGGGAGGACTCGGGTGGCGCTGTGGTCTAAACCACTGAGCTTTGGGCTTGCTGATTGGAAGGTTGGCAGTTTGAATCCCCACCACGGGGTGAGCTCCCATTGCTCAGTCCCAGCTCCTGCCAACCTAGCAGTTCAAAAGCACGTCAAGTACAAGTAGATAAATAGGTACCGCTCCGGTGGGAAGGTAAATGGCGTTTCCGTGTGCTGCTCTGGTTTGCTAGAAGTAGCTTAGTCATGCTGGCCACATGACCTGGAAGTTGTCTTCGACTGGACCTAACCTTTACCTTTACCTAACATACTGTATGTTGGCTGCATCTTTTTTAAACACATGCAAGCATTAAATGTTAATGCAAGAACGGTTCTCATTATTGAACCAATTACCATGTGTATAGGTTGTCGATCAGTTGTATCACTAATTATCCACATTCAAGAATGCCTAGTCTCTCCCCAGTGTAGTAACATTTCAATTGAATCTTTTGTAATTAGCATTCCTCTTGATCTGGATTTCCGATTATAGATACATCTGTCAGATATCCCCGATTCTGGTGCATCACCATGAGCTCTTGCATACCTGAAAGTTATGCTTATGCTTTAGAAGGAATAATATTGCTTCGGATATGCCAAGTGTGCCGTCATGACAAACATGTTTACTCAGAAGTGAATCCTAGTGAGCTCAGTGATAGGATCTTAGCTGTTAGTGTTTAAATTCATGTTCCCCATCTACAAGAATTCATAAGGTTACACTGGTGTTTAAAAATAAATCAGTCTGCTAATAAGGGACAGTCTGAGGTATCACGGTTTGTTGTTGTTGTTTTAAAAAAAGATTAAGAAAAATAATGGCAAGAGTTTAGATTTTGAAGAATTCCTTGCATTTTGGAACACTAATATAGTCGTACCTTGGATCTCAAATACCTTGCTTCCTGAACAAATTAGATCCTGAACGATCAAAATCCAGAAGTGAGTGTTCCGGTTTTCAAACGTTCTTTTAGAAACCAAATGTCTGACTAGGCTTCTGCTGCTTCCGTTCATTTATTATTATTATTTATAAAAAGTTTTGTAGTTGATTTAGCTTATTTTTATTTATTTATTACATTGCCAAAGTTCATGACAGTTGAAACAGTATGTTAACATACACAAATTGACACAAAAGTAATAAAGCAAATATCAAACCAATATATCGAGAAAGCAGAAATTCAGACAACACAACAGCAATCTATCTCTTACATCAGTCAAAACCATATGTTTTTGTTTTGTTTTGTGTTTTGTATTCTTACTTAGTATTTTTCTGTTGTGAACTGCCCTGGGAACTTCCAATGAAGGGTGGTACACAAATCATGTACAACAACAGCGACAACAAGCTGCCTTTCCACCAAATGGTTCTCAAGTTGGCTGAAAGCAACTTAATACAAATGCAGTAAAAAATAATAATAATAAAACAGCCATAAAATACAAAGTGATGCATCACAACCTTAACCACTCGCCATCAAAGGAAGAACTTCACCCAAAAACTATTGGTCCTCACCTCCCATCACCAACATTTCTAGCTCAGCAAACTGCCCTTTTGAGCAAAACTAGTTTTGCCTTTGCTTGTTCTATAAGGCAAGAAGCTTGCCAGGGATTTCCAAATCTGCCATGATTGAAAATTGACTCTTTTGGCTGGTGTTGTATCAGCCACAAGGTTTGACTGGCACCTGGACCTTTGGGAAGCATCCCAATCTGTTCCAGAGCGACTCTGTGTCTTTCCAATTCAGCTCGTTATTCAGGACCGAATTACATCTGTTAAAAATGAAGCTCTGCTTCTCCCCCATTCATTATAACAGGGAATCTTAAAATGGCTGTAACTCTCCCCCTCCCCCCAGTTCCCACTTTTCACAGAAGTGGTTGAAATTTACATGCATGGGGGCTGCTCCAGAGTGAATTATGCCTGCCAAGCAGATACATCCAGGGGGGTTTCCAGAAAGGGACCTCTAAAGTTCATTTTTTAAAAAAGAAAAGAAAGAAAAACACTTTTTAATTTTCTGCCAGGCCACGTTGCAATTTACAGGCATCAACACCACTTTTGAAGGGACAAAGCCTGCCAAACTTCAGAATGATAGCTGCGGTTATTGCCTTGCAAGGTCAGACTTTACAATGCTGGTCTTCTGCAATAAAAACCATAGGGTGGGTGGTGACAGGAAGCTGACTTATACAGAGTCAGACCAATGTTTCCATCTAGCTCAGTACTGTCTATACCAGGGTTTTCCAAACTTGGTTCTCCAGCTGTTTTTGGACTACAATTCCCATCACCCCTGACTACTGGTTTTGCTAGTTAGGGACGATGGGAGTTGTAGTCCAAAAACAGCTGGAGACCCAAGTTTGGAAAACCCTGGTCTATACTGTCTGTCAGCAGCTCTCCCGTGTTTCAGGCAGGTGTCTCTCCCAACCCTACATGAAGATATAGAGAATGGAGGAAGAGCACAGATCCCCAGAAAAGACTGGGGTGGAGAAAATGTCACATCCTTGCCAAAGCCTAGATATGCTGAAATATCGTCGGAGTCGAGAGTGGATTTCATGCTCTTTATTCAGCTCATAGTCGTGAGGAGGAATGGAAATTCCCCCAGAATGTCTGCTTTATATACATTATTTACACAATGGGCCCCATGTGATTGGCTAATTCCAGGATTCTCCTGTAGGCCAATCAGGTTGCGGATCCACTTCCACCTGGAGCTGGATTGGGTGGCTCCTGTGGACCAATCAGACTGCTGCATTCTGAATCCTATTCAACTCAGTACATAACATATGCCAAGTATCGTTGCTTTGGGGTGGGATTCTGCACCCAGCAGGGAATTTCAGGGCTATATCCTCTTGTCTGTAGGAGAGCTTTTGATAATTTCCATAAGAAAAGCAGCCAAAATCCACACAACACTTCTAAATCTTTACAAGAAGTATCCCTCCCCAAATCATTATGATGGGAGTGCCCTGGGAACATGGTTCACTGCAATTAAAATCTACACCTGTCTGTCAGAATGAGAGTTCCTTCCCACTTCTCCCTCTCCTTCGCTGTCCCCTTGAGCTCAGGGTGTTTCCCTCATTAGCTTGGCTTTGCTTCACTTGGTTTAAGTGGCAGTAGTCACTTAAAGATGTAGCATTTGGGGGAGGGCACTCAACTCCACAGACTCATGACCTTGTTGTTGCTGTTGTTTAGTCGTTTAGCCGTTTAGTCGTGTCCGACTCTTCGTGACCCCATGGACCAGAGCACGCCAGGCACTCCTGTCTCCCATTGCCTCCCTCAGTTTGGTCAGACTCATGTTTGTGGCTTCGAGAATACTGTCCAACCATCTCATCCTCTGTCGTCCCCTTCTCCTTGTGCCCTCTATCTTTCCCAACATCAGGGTCTTTTCCAGGGAGTCTTCTCTTCTCATAAGGTGGCCAAAGTATTGGAGCCTCAGCTTCAGGATCTGTCCTTCCAGTGAGCACTCAGGGCTGATTTCCTTAAGAATGGAGAGGTTTGATCTTCTTGCAGTCCATGGGACTCTCAAGAGTCTCCTCCAGCACCATAATTCAAAAGCATCAATTCTTCGGCGATCAGCCTTCTTTATGGTCCAGCTCTCACTTCAATACATCACTACTGGGAAAACCATGGCTTTAACTATACAGACCTTTGTTGGCAAGGTGATGTCTCTGCTTTTCAAGATGCTGTCTAGGTTTGCCATCGCCTTTCTCCCAAGGAGCAGGCGTCTTTTAATTTCATGACTGCTGTCACCATCTGCAGTGATCATGGAGCCCAAGAAAGTAAAATCCCTCACTGCCTTCATTTCCTCCCCTTCTATTTGCCAGGAGGTGATGGGCCCAGTGGCCATGATCTTCGTTTTCTTGATGTTGAGCTTCAGGCCATATTTTTAACTCTCCTCTTTCACCCTCATTAAAAGGTTATTTAATTCCTCCTCACTTTCTGCCATCAAGGTTGTGTCATCTGCATATCTGAGGTTGTTGATATTTCTTCTGGCGATCTTAATTCCGGCTTGGGATTCATCCAGCCCAGCCTTTCACATGATGAATTCTGCATATAAGTTAAATAAGCAGGGAGACAATATACAGCCTTGCCGTACTCCTTTCCCAATTTTGAACCAATCAGTTTGTCATGGCTAAAATGGCCGCTGTTTCTTTAATGCGAATAAAGCTGGGTCAGCATGACTCAGCGGCCTGCACCAAGTTGTATATATAGAGTGAGAAATGTTAGTTTGGTTGCTGAGGTTGAGTTGGGTTGGTTGGTTAGTGTTGATGTGTATAGTGTGTCAGTTGCTTTTGCACAAAGACTTTTAAGAATAAAACTCTGCAAGGATATTCTCGTGGACACTTTTGTGCCGACAAGGGTCCGAGGACCAGGCTGAGGAGACAAAGGGAGGTCAGAACCCTTTCCTTCTTTCTTTTGCTTTTTACAAACACTGACACAATTGTTCCATATCCAGTTCTAACTGTAGCTTCTTGTCCCACACAGAGATTTCTCAGGAGACAGATGAGGTGATCAGGCACTCCCATTTCTTTAAGAACTTGCCATAGTTTGCTGTGGTCGACACAGTCAAAGGCTTTTGCATAGTCAATGAAGCAGAAGTAGATGTCTTTCTGGAACCCTCTAGCTTTCTCCATAATCCAGTGCATGTTTGCAATTTGGTCTCTGGTTCCTCTGCCCCTTCGAAATCCAGCTTGCTCTTCTGGGAGTTCTCGGTCCACATACTACTTAAGCCTGCTTTGTAGAATTTTAAGCATAATCTTGCTCATGACCTTAGGGACTCCCTAATTTGACTCAAGATGCCTTACTAATGGGACAATCTGATTTGGGCATGTGAAAACCTCACCCAAATCACCACCTTGAATGAATGAATGAATTAATTTATTACGGTCATAGACCAGAAAAAACAACAACGATAGTTTACAAGGGGAGTAATGGTGTCAATTAAAACTTGTAAACTATCGTTGTTGTTTTTTCTGGTCTATGACCGTAAAATCACCTTGTAATTTGGACACAGGACGCGGGTGGCGCTGTGGATTAAACCACAGAGCCTAGGACTTGCCGATCAGAAGGTCGGCGGTTCGAATCCCCATGTAGGGGTAAGCTCTCGTTGCTCGGTCCCTGCTCCTGCCAACCTAGCAGTTCGAAAGCACAAAGTGCAAGTAGATAAATAGGTACCGCTCTGGCGGGAAGGTAAACAGCATTTCTGTGTGCTGCTCTGGTTCACCAGAAGCAGCTTAGTCGTGCTGGCCACATGACACGGAAGCTGTACGCCGGCTCCCTAGGCCAATAAAGCGAGATGAGCGCCACAACCCCAGAGTCGGCCACGACTGGACCTAATGGTCAGGGGTCCCTTTACCTTTACCTTTAATTTGGAAATGCACAGAGCTGATGTTCACTCCTGTTCACTCCCTAGTTAATATAATTTCTTTTCTTTAAAATTCATAAAAAGAACATAAAATGGGGGTGGTGATGATGTCTTCATTCAAGTTACTTCTGCCAGTGTTTTTTATTCAGACCTCTTCAAGATGAACTTGGTAGATGTTCAAAGCAAAACAATGGACTTTGTGCCAAGGCTGGGCCATCCATGAGGCATATTGAGACATCTGCCTCAGGTGGCAGATTTCAAGGGGCGCCAATGTGGTTACTGCTGCTGAAGAAGCAAGGAAAAGCAGCTGAAATGGGAACTTCTGAATTTTGGCAAGAAGTAGCAAGAGCCCTGTGAATTCTCAAAAGATCCTGGGGGGGGGGGGCTCACTAGAAGCAACTGCTGTGCAACCCTGATAAGTGAGGTTTCAGAAGAGGCAGCAAGGACGCCATGCATGCAAGGCAAGAATGCTTGTGGAAACTGGACTTTCTGAATTGGGTGTTAACAAATCATCTAAATTGGTGAGCACTTCATCCCCATATTAGCAGGTGCCACACTGGGGTTATGAAGCTGTGGGAGTGAGTGATTTGGTTCAGCCCTAGGGATCATAGAATCATAGAACTATAGAGTTGAAAGGCACCTTTAGTATATTCCCTGGCTTTCATCCCAGCAAATCTGGCAACCTTGTTAAGGATACTTTTTCTGGTTGTGGAGGTCATAATATCATCCTTCAGACTTGAGGCTCATGCAGCATGATTCCAGTGGCTTTTCTGAAGATGTAATTTGTGGCAACAGAAGGTCCCTGTACTCAGTGGCCCATTATAATCCGAGAGGTCAAATGCTGGCATGCAGGAATCTCTATTCTAGGCTACGTTTCCGCATTAAAGAAAATACAGACATCCGACAATTGTACTCTTTGTATACAGAGAGAAAGCCGGTGTTGTAAATATAGTACTGCCTTTTCTGATTATGAGTCCCCATTTCTTCCAGGTGATGATTGCAGGGTTGAAAGCTATGTTCTTTCTAAATATCAGCTGTTTTTTTTTGTTTTGCTTTAGGCAATTTGTATTGTTTTTCTTGGGCCTCGTCTCTTTTTAACATTCGGAGTCAACCCTTGGAAAAGGGTTAATGGCATAAAATGACCCACTCAAACATTCAGCTGGCTTGGGTTCCCCTCCACCACTTTTACATATTTGAAAATCACCATGGAAGGACACTGCAATTTTCTAAAATCAATATAATTCAAGGAAGA
This sequence comes from Podarcis gaigeae, assembly GCF_964106915.1. NCBI lineage: Eukaryota > Metazoa > Chordata > Lepidosauria > Squamata > Lacertidae > Podarcis > Podarcis gaigeae. The sequence goes on from NC_139680.1 coordinate 22,205,391, forward strand.
TGGGTGGAGGAGTGAGGAAAGGATGTGTACCCAAAAGTCAGGTAGAAATAACTAGCTAGACATGATTGCAAGGCTGGATGAGCAGGGGAAATTCAAAGGCCAGTATCTGAAAGTGAAGCCTAAGCTATGTAAGGGACATCTAAGTCCAACTTGGTTTGGCTAAACTCTTCTAAATGCCACATCATGGCAGCATCAGCATTAGGAAATTTTTGTCATGCTAGGTGCCATTTTATAAGACACCTTTGAGGCTGAGAAACATGACACCAAAATGTCAAACTTGCACTTAATTCCAACACTTAGTTGAGAGCAGACGATCTCGTGTTTGTGTATTCTCATTACTAGTCTTCTTACTTAAAAGTATGTGGCAATATTATTGGTACAGTGCAGAATTTGATAGCCAGTTTGTGTATTATTGTTGTTTTTGTCACTCAAGGGATTTATATAGCTATTTGAAGGGCTCACAACCCAGGGAATTGTAGCCACAACAATGTTTATCTTAAACACGCACTTTGAGGTCTTCACCAACAAAGATATTGCAGTAACGGTAATGAATGAACTACTGACACATATGTTAAATTGACCACACAATTAATTGATGCTGCATCCCAAATTTCCACATGTGAACTCACTATTACAAGCATAAGGATCTCATGGGTACACAGACTGTACACTCACTGAAAGTAACATGTGGCTGCCCCTATAAACATTGCTGTAAAATGGTTAACTCTTCTTCCCAAATGAGGGCTGAGAGATAATGACTTATCGGAGGTTACGGGATCCATCGTTGCAAATAATCCACATCAAAGATATGTGTGGCTACACAGCTGGTTTCTCAGTGTTGCATGCACCAATGGCTCCACACATTCAACAACCATGTGCTGAGCCAGGATGCCATCTGAATGTGCATAAGTGCTCCACGTTGTTGGGAGACCTGATCATGCTGGCGTCCTGCTTTCATGGAACCCATATGTGTGTTCAGCTGGACATGAGCAGATGTGCCTTTGCAGACATCCACTGTACTCTTCCTTTTTTGCATACGCCTTCTATACATAGACAACTTGAAACGAAGGGTACAAGGAGGTTGTATGGCTGAGGTGAGATGTGAACAGACTACTTTCTCAGAGTTCACAGTCTTACAGAGTTCAATGTAAGAAGAGCTTGCTGGATCAGGCCAAGGACCCATCTAGTCCAGCATTGTGTTCTCACAGTGGCCAACTAGATGACTGTGAGAAACCTGTAAGTAGGACTCAAGCTCAAGAGCACTCTCTACTCCTGGTATACAGAAACATTATTGCCTCTGATTGTGGAGTATGGCTAGTACCCAATGGGTAGCCTTATTCTCTGTGAATTTGTCCAATCCTTTTAAAAAGCCATCCAATCTGGTGGCCATCGCTGTCTCCTGTGGATGCCAGTACCATCCCAAATCTTTCAACATTTATCTTCACTGGATGTTCAAGGGTCTTAGTGTTATATGAGTGAGGGAGGCAATTTTTCTCCAGCTACTTTCTCCATGCCATGATTAATTCTATAACCTTCTGTTCTCTTACTTGCCTTCTCCCTGTAAAGTCTCAAATACTGCAACCTTTGCTCATAGCACACAATATTTAAGCGCAATATGAACTAAGTATGAAACTGCACAATTAAACAAACCGTCTTCTGTCTCCACTGGGAATTGCTGTTTGACTGCATTATCATGGCATATGTACCGCAAGAAGTCTGAACTCCTTTTGCCTTTAATCTTGTCATACAGTGTTTACCAATATTTACACTAATCCCTCTTTGTCTCTTAATCCATGCAGAATGCACCCCAGATTAGTTTTCCAAGGGCTGGTAAATAACATGAATGTCTGCACCACTGAAGGCAGCCGTATTGACTTTCTATCTAAGTGCTTCTTGGCATATGCTTAAAAGAAGCCTGTTGAGGGCAGCCAGAGAGACATTCAACATGGAGTGCATTAACATGTTTCACATCTATAGTCTACTCTTATTATTGATGGTGCTTTGATGTTGCCACTTATCTTTTGCACATATTTGACTTTGGGTAGTAAACATAAAGCACAGGTCTACCACAGACCTTTCCTTTTGCATTGCTTTTAAGAGAGTTGAATTTAAGAAATTCCCCAGTAATCAGAATAACAAGAAATGGTCAGTCAGAACAAATAACCTTCTTTGAGTATGGCTCCCCTTTATCACACACACAGCCCAACAAGACAATGACAAAAATCCACTAACAACATACAAATCAATATGGGTAACCTGATCCAAAACACCCACCCACCCCACTCACATATGGAAACAAAGATTACGACAGCCAATCACAAACAACCAAACCCTAGGCCAACCCCAACCTCTCTCACCACCAAAGAAACACAAGTGAATAGCAGAGAACATGCACAAGCGACGCTGACACGAAACCCAACATATATTAAGTAAAATAGAAACATTACCACCTGACCACACACCCACTCATCTTTCCCCCCGCCACCTCTTTCCCCCTTTTCTTCCTAATGTCTCAACAAATGAAACTGATCTGTAAAAAATGTTACTTGAAAGAAAGAGAGAGGCATTGCACATTGTAAACCAAGAAAATCTTTAATAAAAATACATTAAAAAAACAAACATTCTTTGAGTTCTAAATAAACTAAAATGAAGGCACTGTCCATCTCTGATCGAATGGTCCCCTGTAACATCACCAGCGGCTGCCTCTAGGTCTCAGGTTTAGGCTCTGAAATCTCAGGGTCTGGGATGTGCCTGACCTGGCAACCCTACTCTAAACGCCAAACAAGAGCACTCACTTGATCCTGTCATAGCCACAGTAGCAAAAAGCAAGAGTGAAAAACCACATCTGTAGGTATTGTGTGAGCGTGGATTAGATTAGATTTCTGATTCATCCTCAGCAGTTGCTTGTCTATGCTGTTAATAACCTGTCCACGGTTTGTTCTCTGGCTGATTGTCTCATGTTCTGAAATGTATCATTTGTTATTTTCTTGTCAGTAAGCTTGAAATTGAGGAAGAGATCCAGATGGCTAGATTAACAGAGAAGCCTGTATTGCATCAGAAACCAATGAAGAAGCCATAGAACACATGGAAATTCTTATGGCTTTCATTATTATTTTTTAAACCCTCTCTACCACTGCTCCCAGCTTTCAGCAAGTACATCTTCAGCAAAATTTTACGTTTCAGTCACATCAACCTTTCTACAGTATTATATCCTAGAATTATTTAAGATAGTCAGATGTGCTGCCATTTGTACCATCATTAGGGTTTGATTAACTGATGTGACATTAAACAGATTATCTTACGTTGCAGCCATAGCCTATTATGAAGCTGAGCTGCTAACGTTGGTATGATTTTAGTCCTGTGAAATTTATGTCAGCTTTTTGCTAGTATAAGTAGCAGTATCTTAATGGCAGCATAACATATATTCTTATTTCATTTGGGGGGGTTTGGTAAAAAATGAGGTGCTGGTACTCATGTATCGATAGATGGCAACACAAAATGGCTGCCAGGGGCAGCTAAAAAAGAGGTGTTGCTACTCCATACTGGTGATCATTGTCACAAAAAAGTCCCGACTGTAAGTTATTTTGTTGTTGGCAAAAACCTATTGGGAACCTTGCTTCCTTTCCAAATATCCTCCGTTATTCCTTCAAAAAACATTCTGAGTGGATGTTGGGATAATCTGGCTACAATTCTGTGCCCACTTGCTGTGGGAATAAGCCCCATTGAACTAATGAGTGTTTCTCAAACTTGGGCTCCTACAACAACTCCCATCATCCCTGACCACTGGTCCTGCTAGCTAGGGATGATGGGAGTTGTAGTCAGTGCCCCCCCCAAAATAAAGAAAAAATACCTGGATGTACATTTCCAAAAATATAAGATAAAAAACAAATAAAATAAAACCCACATATATAGCAACAGTGTTTTGTGTTGTATAGGCTCCTATGATGTAAGTAATGGGCTCCGCCTGCTAGCCTGCTCCCTAAAATATCACTGATTTACTCATTTCTATATCAATTACTTTGATAAAATGCATATTTTGTTATGTGCAAATGGCTTTAGATAACTATTAGGTCCCATTATATAAAGGGCCTCATTACCTTCAGTAGCTTAGGGCCTCATCAAACCTAAATCCCTGGTTGTAGTCCAACAACAGCTGAGGACCCAAGTTTGAGAAACACTAAGTAAATGTTAGTTAGTTAGTTAGTTAGTTGCAGTGTTAGTTAAACCACCCAATACAATGACACCTGTAAATTCATGGGACACTGATGCACATATCTTGATCCCATGTTTTGGACAGCCTCTGAAGAAGACATGCCTCCCTTTCCTCTATGAGCCTGCCTTCTCACTTCTGCAGATCTAGGGGACTCTGGTCAGTGGGCACCCTGCTCAGGTGTAGGTCCTCAGCAAATGCTCTACTATGCAGATCCTTGATGCCTATGATATAACATGGCATGGTGAATATGTACATGTTCCTTTTTCACACAAAAAATGAGGAGGTAGGGTTGGAAGGCTGTAGGAACTAGGAACTTACATAATCTTCATTACATTTCATCTGAGGTGGAGGTGATGCACTACTATGGGTCCAGGGTCCAGGGTTTCCAGACAGAAATGGCTGAGGAAACCCAGCCAGATGAGCGGGGTATAAATAATAATAATAATTAATAATAATAATAATAATAATAATAAATCATGTGAACTAGCACTCACATTCAGGACAATCACTTTAGAGGTGTTTACAGCACTTGATGAGTAAACATTAGCCCAGGACAGTGGAAACTGATCCTTGATTAGACGCTGCTTCATATGTCTAAGTAACTTAGGTATGGTAAGGCAAAAAAGAATGCATCTTCTAACTTGCCAGGTCCTCATATGTAAAGTGTGCAATGCAAAATGTGAAGTTATTAGATACAGAAGAAAAGAATGGTAAATGGGATATCTGGGACAACTGAATCTGAGAGAGATTTACACTTATTCTATTACATAACAGCCATTTTATTTAGTTAGAAAATACCACTTTCTATTAATTTGGAGAAGCAAAACTAATTCTGCTCGTGCAATTTCTTTGCGGAATGTGTCCTCTGATCCAGATTTTAAATATTGTCACAATCACAGCTTGAATGGTTTGTTGGCTATTTGGGAGTCCTGTACAAATGGTTTCTTATTCTTCAAATATTTATTGGTTGGTCCTAGCAGTTTGCAGGCTTCAGCAAACTGTTTAGATAATACCAAATGTAAATCTGGACAAGGATTCTATTACGCTTCTTGTGATCCTCTCAGTATGACTTAATGTCCTGTCATAAATAATTTCTGAAAACACTGCACAGGAGAGTACGTCCTACGCTTACCTATCTGACTCCAAAGGCAGTTATTTTCCTAATGTATGCTTCTGCAATAAAGTATTTACATCGTTCACTCCATCGGAGTCAAGCGCCACAAGAAGCTATCACTGTTTGCAAAAAGATGACATGGGAAAGATACGTTGAGTTTAAGGGGACCATAACTCTGCTGCCTAGAAAAAGATAAACTACATTAATCAAACTGGCCTTTGCGAACCCATTTTACACTTAAGCAAGCCAGACACCCCTCCACCCTTACACACATGAAGCTGTGCAGAATTTCCACTAACTTCACTGTTTTGGTACAGTGCTTTCTGACTTGCTGCCCTGATTCAAAGGGCAGCCCACAGATATGCTGAGTGGAAATGGGAAGTCTAGGCCTGGAAGCTTCTAATGAGAAGATATTCCACCACTGTAGCTGAAGGGTTTCTTTACACACATACATCCAGCACTTGGGGAACTATTTTTGTGAGGAAAGGCTACCACGTTTGGGCATTTTTATGGGGTGGGGGGATAGTGGATATCAGATCAATCCAAACCTGCTTTGGGAGATAGAGTTAAATTGGGTGGAAGTGTCCCTCTGCCAGTTTTGCTGTACTCCATTGTATCTCACCGACTGCAAGTGTCTCTGTGTTGGTGTTGAGCTCTTCCTCCTGCTCACTGAATGTGCAGGTGTGGGATCCCCACCAGCCGTAGTCAGCAGAAAGCATCAAAATAGGGTGTTCTGGAAGTAGAAAGGGAACACGGCTGAGATGACCCTGCTCCCATTACATGAAAGCAATGGACCGATTTGGGGCTTGATTACAGTGTCAGATCTACAAAGTTTAACCACCAAAACTATTATATCCTTCTGATTGGTCCTGTCTGTTGCACAGAAACATGAGGCTGATGAGTCATGCAGGCAATGTAATAAATGCAGCTCATGTTGGGTTATATATGGGGTTGTTAACACTTGTTGGCAACTGCTTTCTAAATCACACGCGCGCGCGCACACACACACACATATATATACACACACAATAATAATAATATTTTATTTATACCCTGCCCAGATTACAATAAAAACATAATAGGGGGGAAAAAACCAATTTAAAATATGGGTTACCTACAGATCTTGAAGAACTTCCAAGGACTGAAAGTTTCAAAGAGTACAGATTAGTTTCCACTTAAAATGGTTATTTTCTTTCCGAAAATGCTTTGTCAGTGTGCATGGCCTGATCAACCTGATTAGCACAGGTTCAGGATGTTAAGCTCCTGTGAAGCATAGAAACTCTTGCAGATATATTTTTTTTTAAAAAAGCAAAACAAAACAACCACTTATGAGCCTTAGTGGGGTTGGGAACTCAGAACCAGACATGGCGAGAATGCATAAAAATAAACACCCAAGTGTGAATAGGTAGGGAATGAGGGCATCTGTTGTAGAGAATAGCAAAACTGTACCTCCATTAAAACTCTAAATGCATCTATGTCTCTTCCAGACCAGCTCTCTGACAGATCCTCAGAAATGGAGATCAAGGTTTTCCCTCAAGGCTAACAGAAGTGGGATAGTTATTATGGTATTCTATGACTTTCTAGCCCAGGGGTCAGCAAATGTTTCCAGCAGGGGGCCGGTCCACTGTCCCTCAGACGTTGTGGGGGGTCAGACTATTTTTTTTTTGGGGGGGAATGAATGAATACCTGTGCCCCAAAAATAACCCGAGATGCATTTTAAATAAAAGCACACATTCTACTCATGTAAGAACACCAGGCAGGCCCCACAAATAACCCAGAGATGCATTTTAAATAAAAGGACACATTCCAGTCATCTAAAAACATGCTGATTCTTCGACTGTACATGGGCCAGATTTAGAAGGTGATTGGGCCGGATCCGGCCCCTGGGTCTTAGTCTGCCTACCCATGTCCTAGCCCTATTCCAACATCCATACATTAGGTGTGAACGTCTATACTGCCCAGACATTTATCCATTTCATTCATTCTGTATCAGGGTTAAGAATGTATGGAAGCTCACACAAGTAGAGATCTATGGCTATAGGCTGCAGCCAAGGTCCAGTGCCTAATGTGGGGCTGTTGGGAGTGGGGCTAGGAAATCACATGGCCTAAGGATGGGGCCAACGATGCACCTTGTGTGATTAATGCGCAAAGGAGGCAATTGTCTTGACAACTTCCCATAGCTAGGGGACAGCGCCTGCACTTACCTCCCCATAGTGCTGACATGGAATAGAGTGGGAAAGTATTCATCAAATGTAAATGTACTTTTGCCTGGAAACCCAGATCAATAAAACAGCCTAATTTCTCCAAGTAAGCATCTTATTTCTGAAACTTGGCGAGCGGCTGCTCTGCTGAAAACTTCATCAGAAATGGCCAACTGATGTGTTTATCGCAAGTAGCCAAGCTGCCTCTTGCAAGTGTGGAAGGCAAAGTAGGTCCTGTGATAATAAGCTGCCAAACCTTTCATAGAAGTCTCTGACAGCTTATAGAATTCAATTTTGTATTATCACGGCAAAAATCTGGAGCACACAGCAAACAGGGCAAATGATTCCAATGTGAGCCTGAAATTCAATAGCGTTCACTTTGCCTGAAATATATGAGAAATATCTATGTATTTTCTTCTTGTTATGCGTGGAGTTTCTGGCAGTGTAGAATTAGGAAGACTGATAAATATATCGCTACCAATTACACAGGAGTTCCAGAGCGAATAGTGAAACTTAGTTTCATGAGTGCAAACACCACTGAATAAGTCAGATAAATAAATAAATAAATAAATAAATAAATAATTTTTTTTTAAATTTATACCCCGTCCTTCCCTTCTCAAAAAACCGGGCTCAGGGCAGCTAACAACAAATGTAAAACACTTAGTTGTAATACTGTAGAAGCAGCATAAAATACAGTATAAAAAGCATGAATAACAATAAAATTCAAAGTTCAAAAATCAATTTTGGGGAAATCCACCCAATAAACATTAGATAGACACCAGGGCTAGCTGGCTGAATCAGGGTCTTTTCCAGGGACTCTTCTCTTCTCATGAGGTGGCCAAAGTACTGGAGCCTCAGCTTCACGATCTGTCCTTCCAGTGAGCACTCAGGGCTGATTTCCTTAAGAATGGGTAAGTTTGATCTTCTTGCAGTCCATGGGACTCTCAAGAGTCTCCTCCAGCACCATAATTCAAAAGCATCAATTCTTCAGCGATCAGCCTTCTTTATGGTCCAGCTCTCACTCCATAAAGAAGGCCGATCGCCGAAGAATTGATGCTTTTGAATTATGGTGCTGGAGGAGACTTTATTTATCAAATAAATTTAGTACTGGCCAAACAATTATGTGGTAGGCAGTAATTCAAAGATCCTTACCCAGAACTACCCACACCTTGCACATGACTAAGGTCCAGATAAGGACCCACATCACTATGTGCACCAGCAATTATGTCCATTGAGTGTTCCTGGATGTGCTTTGTTACGAAGATAAGCCATGTCTAGCTGTCTGGCTCTCCCTTTCTGGATTGGCATGCATGGATTTTTCTGCATCATTCAAATAATAGAGGGTGGCTTTTTAACCTCAGAACCCAGGTTCAATGACCATGGTTCAATCCACTGCATCTTTAGGTAAGATTCCTGTCTGAAACCCTAGAAGGCTTCTGCCAGTCAGTGTGTGGACAATACCAAACTACACTAGTGGCCCAAACCGTGGAAACCTTTTGAAAAAAGTGTATTTCCAAGGTCTGATGCCTCATAACACCTGAATTGGCTCTCTAAACACTCATGTTCATTAGCTACATTCAAATGAAGGAAAGCTACTGAATATTAACCTAAGCAAGTTGTGCTTCCTTTTTCTGGTTATTTGGCTATAGCTTTTGATAGAATACAGATAACTGATCAAGCTTTGTTGCATTACATTCTTCATTAAATTACCTTTCCATTGATATATAATTTTATGGCATTACTCCAAAGAAAAGTGGTGTTATAGGTCATCAAACTTCAGAAATACACTTTCCCCAAAAGGTTTCCACAATTTTTGCCACTAGTGTAGATGGGACTGGTGGTCACTATATGGCAGCTGCTTATGTTCATTCATTCACATACCTTTTAACTAATTAGTTCTTTTAAAGCAGTCACATGATTTGAAGAGAACTCGTAACAAAAATGTCATGTATTTTTTTTAAAGAAAAGCACACCAACTCGTATTTCACATATGCTTAGTTTTCTCACCAACAGGTTACGCGTGTTTGTGTGTGTGTGTGTTTTAAATAAGGAATTGATTCCTAGTTTTTAGCAACAAATGGAGTCTGCTTAATCTAGGTGGCATCCTCCTTTGCAAGGCTCCTGGTTGGTTGAAAAGCAGAGTCTGGACTGAGCTGCTTCCCACAATGGTAAAGATCTCACTTCTGAGTTCAGAACGCAGAGCACAAAATCATAAATGTTCTCTCTCTCTCTTTTTGACAGCCGTCTTAACCAAGGTGCAGAGAGGAGTCGCTGGTCTGCAGAACAAATGGCCCCACAAATTGTCAAACTGAGTGCCCTTGGCTTGATAAAATTTGCCTCTTTTCAGCAATGGAGAAGGAGTAATTTCTTTGCAGCTAGTGCTGTCTCATTGAATAATGCAATATGTCCATTTTATACCGAGCTGGCTAAATGCAATAATTCTTACATAGGACATTAAGCCTAGCATTGAGGATATTCCTTTTGCCTGTCATTGCTTCGGTCCCATCAGAACACGTCTGAATAATAATATACTCTGGCTGAAAACTGTGTTCTCTTACAGCATCCTGGTATAGACAAGAAACGTATTCAGTATAGCATGTATTGGGGTGGGTCAACACAACAGAATGCACCGAGAAATCTCACGACCTGATAAAGCATGTAACAAAAGGATTATTGTTCCAGTCCTGTGATATTAAATGCTGAAGTTAGAAGTGTGCGATGTTTTCAGTGACTTGAATGCCACCAGCCTTCATTTTCCTTCTTTTTTATTACTGGTTTCCTAGTTGTGCTTTGAGCCCCAAAACCGATCCCAAATGGAAATAAAGACACAGTGGAGACAGAATTTAGTTTAAATGTTAATGGGCAAATTTTGACCACAACTTTATTAAAATACACAAATGTGAGTGGTATTGGTTTAGGCATTGGTATCAAACTATATCTGGCTCCTGCCCCACCCTGCAGGAAGCCTGGAAGGGTAAACAACCAGCAGGGGGAGCTCCATCAATGCATATAGACTGGTGTCACCCCTGGGGTTCCCAGGGGTCCTGGCATGGCCCTAGCCCCTCTCCGGGCTTCGGACGAGATCCAGACCCCCGGATTCCTTTAACGGAATACCCTATTCATTGGAGGGGCAGGTGATGGCCGCACCTCCCCTCCCCACATTCCCCTAAACCAATGCTTAACCGCCAAACCTTACAAAGTTGTGACGATTGCTAAGAGGTAGGCAAAAACCAAGTGGCCACTGCCAATCTGCCACATTGGGAAAACTCCTACCTGGCCCCCATTCCAAAACAGGCGACCAACCAAAGTCCAAAGCAAGGCCAAACACGACCTAATTAATGGCTGGGCCGGTGTTCGGCAGCGCGAAACAAAAGGAGGTCCCTACGTCGTGCTGCCAAATAAATACCACCAACCTTTCCACGCTGCTGATTGGCTAAAGGCCATTGGCATAACTGTGGCACCACTGGCTTGGAGTGGGGCAAGCCCCGCCCACAAGCTGGTTAGGGAAGAGTTTCAGGGCCGAGCACAGTCTGTTAGGAGGATCCAACTTGCAAGCCCATGACTCATGCAGCAACTCTGTCCCCCACCCACTTTCTTGCGAGTAAGCCCCATTAAAATAAACAGGCCTTGCTTTCAAATAAATATGATTTATTTGTTTATTAGAAAATCTATTTACCATCATTAACCCAAATTTGTTTAATGCTTGCAAAGTTTACTGGTGAATGATACTTTTCTAGATTAAAAAGAATAAAGAATGATCTGTGATCAACATCGTTCCAAGATTGGCTGTCTGATCAAAGCATTCTCTGCATGGAAAATGATAAACTGTGACTTACTGATTTTAATGATATAATTGATAAGTTTGCATCCAAAAGAGTTTGAAAGAAACTGTTCTGACTTTGTATATAATGCAATGTTAAAACATAGCTATGATTCCCCTATGAATGTTCTGTTAAGTATAATTGTTTAGTTGTACTTTGAAATGGAAAATGACTGTAGGTGAATGGCTAAAGGGAACATAGAAGATTCTGTTGAAGCTGTGTTAAGCTCTCTGAGCACCTAACAAGTTGATAATTAATTAAGAATGCGCCTCTGCTACCTCTCACATGGTATCTAACTTACATCACATGGAAGGGGTATTCAGTTGCAAATTTCCATTTTGAGCCACCTTAGAAGAAATGTGTACTAATGATCTCTCTCAAGGAGAAAGTAGCTTCAGGCTAGAATGCAGGCTAATGAAGCCTGTGTAGAGAAAGATCTTTGATTTCAGCTCTGTTTGTAGTAATTTAGTACAGTGGAACCTCGGGTTGTGAATGTGATCCGTGCAGCGAAGCCTCTGCACTGCGCAGAGTGGGTGGCAGGGTCCGCAAGCTTTGACAACCTCTGCTCTAGTGATCTCTCCCATCCAAAGGAAACTGAACACAGTGACATTGTCCATGGAACTTTCTGGCACTTGGGAAAGCAGAGTAAGGTGTGCAACAATATTGAGCTAGATAACTTCCAATATATCCTTTTGGCTATGCTTCCCAATTACTCATTTTTGGCTCTAAACAGCACACTTTTTCTTCTTTAAACCGAGCTGCCATGCAAATGCTATAATCATAGCTGGCATGACATGGGGCAGGGGGATCAGTTTCCGAGCTTGTTACAATGCTCAGAATCCCAGAACAGACGTGCACTGGTAAAGCAGCACATGTTGTGTCAGCCTTTTTTATTGCCGGAATTACTAATTCATTTGACAGTCAATCACTAAATGTTTGATGGATTGCTTTTCTTTCTTTCTGTTTAGAGGAACGTATCAATTCAAAGAAAGGATTACTTGCAAATGGATGGTGATCTCCTGCACTCATGATGAATGAAGCTCAATATTCATAAACGGGAAGCAATTCTTCTGCCGTGGAGTCCCAGACTTTTGTCTTAAACAAAACTGGCTCTCCTGGCGCTCTTTCTAGGGATGCAGAGAAGAGCCAGCCCTACCATTAGGCAGAGTGAGGTGGCTGCCTCAGGTGGCAGATGCTAGAGGGGGGCAGATAGGGGATAGCAGTGAGATGTTGGAGGACAGAACTGGGTGTGCCTTGCAGGCTGCTCTGTGCCACCTAAACTGGCCCACTGCTCTCAGGTCTGGGGGTGAATATAGTTCCGTTGCCAGTGCTGAAGTGAGATTCAACTGCCAGGCGTAGGGTGGCAGTTTGCCTCAGTCGGTAAAATGTCTTGGACCAGCCCTGGGACTGGTGGATCTGGCTTTAAACACTTGCCCTAAAATAGATGCTTAAACTGATCTTCTGCCCAGTTTTTCCCCATCCTCCTGAAGCCTCCATCTTGGGAACTGTGTCTCTTCCCATGATTTAGTGTTGATGCATAAAATGTGGTAGGTAGATGAGAGAATCCAGGAAGGTTTCACAAGCTAGGACTCCTCCGAGACCGGTGCCTCCTGCTCATGGAGACTGAGTTGCCATCTTCCAGGTGTTCTCTGCTTCGACTCAGTGTGTAGGAGAGCTACAGAATGGGTTGGACCTCCTGCTCTTCTGGTTTTTAGATGGGTCCTGGACAGATTTCCACCACATCAGACCATTTATAACTGAAAATTTCTACTGTCTTTATGTTGCTTCCTTTGGTTTTGATACTGCTTTGATTTGCATATGTTTTATTTTATCTGTTTCAAAGCAGTGTCCTCTTGCTGATCTGATAACAGAAAGAACAATGTGGCCGCAGATGGGTGGTCTGGGATGGTAAGTAGGACTGGGGTGATGATCTCATTCCTCAGGTCTTTATAAAGGGGACAGGACAGGAGCACACGAGCCACTGTTTCCAGATTGCCATCTCCACAGGGACAGAGTCGTTTCTCAGTTGGAATCTTTTGGTATCAGCCCTCAAGTATGGCAGAGGGCATCACATCCAAGCTGGCCAGTGTGAAGGCATGTCTGTATTTTGGGATAGTTAATTTATACAAATATGGTGAAGGGAATCAAATCTTGATCATTTGATTGTCCTTTTTACCCATTGTTGTCTTTTTAATTGTATATATGGCTTGTTTTATGTTGCTATGGCCGTTGGCTAATGCAAATAAAGTTTATCTATGTCTATGCCCTCTTGTTGTTATATTGTGATTCCCCCTTCCCTCCCTCCTCCATTGGTCAGGTATAAATAATAAAGACAAGTTACTGTTTATGAGTGCAACATAACTGTGAAACTTTCTTCCACAACCCAAGTTGATGAGCTGGATTCAGCTAATGAGGACTGTCAGCAGAAGCCCCGTGCAAGGACTTCCACTTGTGAAACAGGACTTCCGCTGCTCTCCTTCCCTGCCCCACTGCAGTGTTTGGAGGGGGGGCAGAACAACCCCCGGAACAGCATGTGGGGGCCGGGAGGGGGAGATCGTTCCTAGTAAGCAGAAAAACCTGATGGAGCAATTGCCTTTGTGCAACATTGAATTCCTCTCACAATCTCTATAACATAAAGACCTAATTAACACCTATTAAGCATCAGCTGGTCCCTTAAATGTTACTCCCTTAAATGTTTTGCCTCAATTTGTTAATTTATTTATTTCATAAAATATATATATACCACTTGGTTGTTTGAAATAATCTCAAAGCATTTTGAAATCAAAGGGACTTTGAGCACATGCTAACTTATCACACGGATGCCAAGAAATACTCTATAGCTCATGCAGCTACTTCGACTGAGGAGGCAGCCTGTGGACGACATTTTAAATTCATTCATTCTACAGACATTTTGTATTCATTTGTGCTTCCTCTACCTGCCCTTGTTTAGAATGCCCGAGGTCTCTCGCTTATAATTGAGTGTATCTGGGATCAAGATATCAACATCTATGGGAGCAGAGGATCTATACAGAACATCTGCATGATCCTTGTGTCCATTCCAGTAATACAATTTATACTTCATTTTCAAATAAACCAATTGCCTAAATTCTACCACAGTTCTAATTTCATTAACATTATTTAAGGTATTTATATACTGCTTAATTTACTAACTCTACAAGCGGTCGACATAAAAAGAAATTATAAAAAGCATACAATGGATAAAATCAATGAAGATGAATAATAAAAAAGGGGAAAGTCTGTTTTTTATGTAATCTTTACCAAGGTATCTCAAGTAATATTTTTAATGGAGAACAGAACTAATTCTGCAGCATCTCTTTAGCCTTCCCCCCTCCAATGATAAGATGTTTTTCTTCTTGCTAATTTGAATCTCTAATATTTACCTCTGTGACACAGAGGTCATTTCCATTTTATATTCCTTAAGCAGCACCCTTTGCAATGACAATTCAAGATCAACAGAAAGATCAAAGGAAGCACATTATGTCCCTGTACTAATTTGCTTTCTGTTTGATTATTTCTCTTTCTGTAAAATTATTCAACGGAAAATCTTTTTCACAAATGGCACAGCATCCATTCTTTCCATAACCTTTTTCTTTTTGCTATTGTGGTTGCTTGCAAAATGTGTATTGACAAATGCCACTTTGTCAGCTAATCAAACACAGCATCTCCCATTGTTTGATTTAATACAGATATTAGATGCTGGTTGAGCTTTTAATATTTGTTGTACTGACATCAAAGTCCACTGCACTCCAACTGATCTGCCTCTGTGTTTGTGTGTACAGATTGCAAACATAATGTATAGTAAATGCCTTTTGTTTTAAGACTGCTTCAATACTTACTTTGTTGAGACTTCTTTCTTGAATGCTTTATGCTTCCTCCTGCATTAAGTTTGTTTCCTGATGCACCACTCTAAAAGATAGGAGGATGAAAGTTAACTCCAGGAAACACACGTTAACCTGGTGTAGCATTTTGGAATTACCAGCTGCACTGATTCAGCCTGCCTGACTTGGCTATCAAAAAGCAACATGACACCATTTCTTCATTACCTTCCACATGTTGGGAAGGGAACTTATGGAACAAGCTGCCTTCTGTACTTGGCTTTTAAATCGTGCAGATAACGGAGCTGGTGACAAGAACACAGTGAAGAGGGTGAGGCTAACAGGTTCATCCCTGATCTCAGAGGTGGATTCAGGGCACTGCAACCAGTTCCGGCATAAAGTGGTACCTTGGTTCTCAAACTCAATCCGTTCTGGACATCCGTTCGACTTCCAAAACGTTCTAAAGCCAAGGCACAGCTTCTGATTGGCTGATTGGCCCTAGAAACAATGCCAACAGCTGAAACGGACGTTCAGCTTCCAAAAAATGTTTGCAAACTGGAACACTTACTTCTGGGTTTGCAGCATTTGGGAGCTGATTTGTGCGTCAGCTAAGCCATTCAGGAACCAAGGTACCACTGTCCTGGGTGTTGAGCCTAGGGGACACTGCAGGGTGTTGCAACTACAGTGGTACCTCTGGTTGTGAATGGGATCCATTCTGGAGGCCTGTTCACAACATGAAAAGAGCGCAACCTGAAGTGCTGTATCTGCGCAGTTGCGCGGCGCAATTTGGCACTTGTGTGCATGTGTGAATTTAGCATGCACGAGCGGCAAAACCCGGAAGTAACCCTTTCTGGTACTTCCAGGTCGCTGCAGGACGTAACCTGAAAGAACGCAACATGAGGTATGACTGTATGACATAGTGATTTGAGCAGGACGGAAGGCAAGAGGGTGTGTGTGTGTGTCAAATTTTGGCCTCGCACAGTGTGCCACTGCAATTTGAAAGAACAAAGTTCCCCGCCGCTGCTCTCCATTCATTGCATGAGGTAGAAGGAGCCAATTTGGAATTTTCTTGATATTGAGGACTCCCATCTCCCATCATCATCAGTTGTTGGCTATGCTGGCAAGTGCTGTTGGGAGTTATTGTCCAAAAGATCCTGGTGTGAGGGTTGAATGCCTTAAGAGGGCTCTCATTTTTGTTGCTGTTTCTTGACTGAGGCACTGACTCCTTTTTCTCTTACCGTTTGCATCGTGATGGCCCTTGGCACGGCTACTCTGCCTTATTGCTCCCTGACTTTGCAAGAGAAGGAAAGATTATCATGGAGATGGGCGTGGCAAATACTCTCTCTCAGCTAATAAATCTTACTGGTTTCAATGAAAGCCCACAAGTTTTGTTTTCCTTCTAAGCCCAATTAATTGCTATGCCAGTGTTCATTATTTGAATGCTGTTAACACTGCAAATCTCAGACCGCAGTGCAATAACCATTTATACAAAAAATAAACAAATGCCAAAAAAAAGTGATTTGTGTTTGAAATCAATTTACTTTGCTATAATTGTAAAAGCAGTGCAAACATAATGGTTTTAATAGGTTAAGGCTGCCTCATTATCCTCTTCTCAGCTCCCGTTTGTTTCACTGGCAAATGTGCTGCACATGTTTTGTTATATCATTTGGGCTGGAGGTTCAAGGACAAACATGTAATCCTCCCCTCTCCAGAGTTTGTTAATACAGAAACCCAACTATTTCTGTTTCGTTTAATTGCAGAGCTTTCCTTTTATTTGCAGTAGTTTTGAATCACAATATCACCAATGCAAAAGGGGAGGCGGGTGGTTCTGTGGTCTAAACCACTGATCCTATTGGACTTGGTGATTGGAAGGTTGGCAGTTTAAATCTGCACAACAGTAGTTAGCGCCTGTTGGTCTGTCCCAGCTTCTGCCAACCTAGCAGTTCGAAAGCACGTCAGTGCATTTAGATAAATAGGTACAGTTGCGGCGGGAAGGTAAATGGCATTTCTGTGCACTCTGGTTTCCATCATGGTGTTCCGTTGCCCCAGAAGTGGTTAAGTCATGCTGGCCACATGACCTGGAAAGCTGTCTGTGGACAAACGGCGGCTCCTTTGGCCTGAAGCAAGATGAGCGCCACACCCCATAGTCACCTTTGTTTGGACTTAACTGTCCAGGAGTCCTTTATCACCATTGCAATATCACTGTGGGCTGTGTGTGTGCTCGGTTTTCAGGTAGTTCTCTGCTTTCTAAAACCAATGCTCTTTGGAACTGATCGAATTGCTACAGGAGCAGAAGAAATACACCATCGGCTCTGATGTAAGGATGAAAAACTTGTGCTATAGATTTCAATTCCAGGCAACAGAAAGGGTTGCCATGACATACTCTCTGTTAAATACTCCCTGTTAACCCTGGAAGAGTAGCTGACTACTTTTCAAGGCAATTGATTCCAGTGTATGGGCTGAAGAAGTGAAACAGAGTGATTCTAAAGGCTAACCTGAAAGTTTGGGGCTGAGGTAGGTTTTGACCCGAGTGCTCCTGGCTCCAGGCTTGCATCCGGGATCTATGCAGACCCCCTGTAGCAGCCATATATTTACTTTGAAACTTTCTTCCTTTTAGTTTGCAATGGGTTGTATGCTTGAGGGGTGAATACTTCCCATTAAAAAACCCAAAACCTGGTATTCACCCATTATTGAGTATTTTGTACCTCAGGAAATGATGGTAAAAATCTATACTAAAAGCACAATTTTGCCTAATTGAGGGGAAGGGGAATTTCTGCCCTGTTTATAGGTTGAACAATTTACTTCTAGTTTTGTATTCACTCCGACTAAATTTTCCCTGCGTGGTTGAAAACTATCAACAGCATGTTTGAAATCTTAACCACTAGCATATTGGCTCAAAGGTCTTTGAAGACTGTGCCAAAATGCATCAGAGATGAGCCATTTTCCTCCCTATGAGGGCATGCCAGAACTTCATTTCTATAAAGCCGGTTTTCTACATCGGACATAACACATTATGCGATAATTTCTGCAATACCGAAAAAAACATTTTCTTGTCCTACTGACAGTTTATTGCCACAAGTTTATTAAACTGTTGTTTTCATGCACCATTTACACATTTCCTCTTGGTCTGAATAGCTTTCCCCTCCTCCCTTAGCTTTAGTTCTTAGAAGACCAGCAACACATTCTTTCCAGTCATCTCCTTCTGAGGTTTGAAATCTGGGACATATTCCAAAACTTCCTAGTGTGGTCTGGATGCTGGCCAGCACACATGTTGTGCTGCACATGTCCTTATCTGAGGATGCAGCAAGCAAATGCTGAAGCACAATCAAGACCCTGTAGTCTTCTCCACTGGAAAATTCTCCCTCTCCACTTCCCCCATGTGGCCAGTAAACAGCATTCCCTGACTCTGAGCAGCTTCGGAAAGGAGCCAACCAACCAGCATTCTGTGTTCTCATTGTTTGTGACTGCAAAGCATATTATTGGCTGTCAAAGGGCTAGCTAGCTCACTTGCTAGCACTGACAATCTGCTCCATGAGCAAGTGCATCTGGGCTGCCATTATGGGTTGTACTGAGGCTTGAGGCAAGCAGCTATCACCACAAATCTTAAAATGCACATAAAAGGAGTTAAAAAAAGAAAAGAGGACAAGTAGACCTTGCTTTTTAATGTGCTTCATAATGCTAAGAAGGTTTTTTGTTTGTTTCAACTTCTTTCTTATAATTCCCCCCTCATGAAATGTAAAACCATATAAAAACCGCAAGTTATGAAACAGGCACACGATGTCAGCTTTCAAAGGGGCAAGGGATTTAAAAACAACAACACACAACACACACAAGATTTGAACAGGGAATTGTTAAGAGGGGGGAAAGTACAAAACCATCAGTGGGGGGAAATACCCAACATTCACAAAATGGAGGTGCCTTTTCCACCCACACCCCTCCACGTGCACTCTTGATAAAAATATGTCGGGAACCCCCACTCCCATTTGTGCACTGGATATAACTGTGTATTCTTCTGAGCAGTGTTTACACTGGAGCAGAGGAGATTGTGAGGAGCAGGGTTACTCCAGAAAACAGGTCAGGGGGAAGGAAGTTTTAAAAAGGGAGAAAATATAATACATTTTTTTCTTGCTTCTTCTAACCCTCTCTCTGTTTCCTGACCACACTTTAAAAAAAAATTACCTCACTGTCTTTGTTTATCTTTCTCTCTGCCTTGCTATGTTTACACATGGGCTGAGCAGTTTTACCGGAAGGGATCTGATGGGGCAGTTGAAACACCACATGCAAAACCTTGTCAGACTCTCACCAGTGGGGTAAAAATAATAAAGACTTTGCTTTCCCTGGTTTTGACCTTTTACAAAACTAGAGGTTTTGAAAGGAAAATTAGTCTTCCAGCTCTAGGAGTGACATACTTTTCATCCTGTTCTGAGAGCCTGTTTAATAGAATGGATGGACTTTTGACCCAGCATATCCAAAGTCTTCCTGTTTCACTCCTGACATGCCCCTCATTGCCTTCTCTGACATCTTGTGAGAGAACAACTGCGCCTACCTGGACTATGACTATCTTCATCACTTTAGAAAGAGTGTTCATGCCTGCATCTAACTCTGGCTGAAAATTATCTTTTAAAAATGTAAACTTTAAAGGTTACATGCACACCCACCCACAGATGGATCTACCTGTAAGTTGGCTGGTTTAATCCACTCCAAAGTGCTCCTTTGCCTGCAAATTTCATCCACTTATGTGAAAATGAAACAGATTACAGTGGTACCTTGAGTTACAAATGCCTCAGGTTACAAACGCTTCAGGTTACAAACACCGCTAACCTGGAAGAGTTACCTCAAGTTGAGAACTTTGCCCCAGGATGAGAACAGAAATTGTGTGCCGGCGGCGCAGCGGAAGCAAGAGGCCCCATTAGCAAAAGCACGCTTCTAGTTAAGAACAGTTTCAGGTTAAGAACGGACCTCTGGAACAAATTAAGTTCGTAACTAGAGGTACCACTGTATAGTCATTTTTAGATTCCCAATTAGAGTCAATGGGGGCCAAACAGATCTTTGGATTTGACAGATTGGATATGGATCTGAATAACCAATTGATCTGCATAGCCCCTAAGAGAAAGTCACAAGAAGACTAGCAGTGCTACAAAGACCCAAGAAATATTTCTATGTGCCTGGACCATTCTGCACCATACAATATTCTTTTTCTAGCCAATCTGATTAGGCCCTAGACTAGACGAAGCCAAAGTGTTAGAATAGGACACAGTACCATTGTTGGGCAGTGACCAAAATATTTGATGTAGGTCACTTCTAGATGGGTGTCTTCTGGTGTTATTAATCAATACTCTTTCACAGTTCTACACTATTCCTTCCCCACCCTCCATAGTTTCAAATGGAAAGTTAGATTTTGATTCCCCTCATATTTGGAGTTATTGCAGCTAATCAGTTTTCCAGATGCCAACCAAACTGGAGGCTTAAGTAACCTTAAGATTGTGAAATTAATTTCGTAGAGGGGGAAAAGATTAGAAAAGTTTTCTTTTTTAGAAAAGACTTTGAAGTCTTTAAATGGGGATTATTTATTTAGATACCAAAGTACCAAATCTTAAATTTTGTGTGCTGAGAATTAATTAGGCAAATGGAATTAAAGCCTTATATTATGAACAAAAGTAAAATCCGCATTTGAATGCAAATACATTCCCACTCAAGAACAAGTAATATATGAGGAGACACTGTTTTATCTTTTGAATTTTTCCAGGACAGAGCTTCATCCTCCCCTCTCCCTAAAATGTCACACAAATAAGACAAGAAATTTAACAAAAACTCCAATGAGAGAAGTAAAGTAAACAATATAGGGTATTAGCAGATGCCTCTGTGCACAGGACACCAGGCTGTATACAACCTGGATAATGATGTTCTATGAATCCATAGTTCCCAATGGCTGTGCAAGTGTATGCACTGTGTAATAAGCCTCAGATTTCTGATATACAGAGGTACCTCGGGTTAAGGACTTTATTTGTTCCGGACCTCCGTTCTTAACCTGAAACCGTTCTTAACCTGAGGTACCACTTTAGCTAATGGGGCCTCCCGCTGCCACTGCGCCGCCAGAGCATGATTTCTGTTCTCATCCTGAAGCAAAGTTCTTAACCCAAAGTACTACTTCCGGGTTAGCGGAGTCTGTAACCCGAAGTGTTTGTATAACCCTAGGTGTCTGTAACCTGAGGCACCACTGTATATATATTTAAAGCAAAGTGAGCTATACAGAAAGGTACAGTAAATTATGAAAGAAATGGCAACAATTTTAAAAAAGCCTCTGTGTGAAACAGACTATGTGAGAAAACCAAATTGAACAACTTCAGTTTTGTAGTAGAAGTTTGTATTTCAGAATGCTGGGTTACTTG
This sequence comes from Podarcis gaigeae, assembly GCF_964106915.1. Classification (NCBI taxonomy): domain Eukaryota; kingdom Metazoa; phylum Chordata; class Lepidosauria; order Squamata; family Lacertidae; genus Podarcis; species Podarcis gaigeae. The sequence continues at coordinate 22,226,965 of NC_139680.1, forward strand.
TATGCTCTCCTCAGGGGCACACAGAGCAAGGACTGCCTCGCCTCAGGTGGTCCTGAGCTGACTCTGCAATCATCATCTGAGGCCCTTCTTCATGTGCCTCCTCCACGAAGGGTGGCAGCATGAGAATGGGCCTTTTCTGCAATGGCTCTTCATTTGTGGAATGCTCTCCCCAGAGAGGTTCAGCTGGTGCCTCCTTGGAAACAATCGAAGACTTTCCCCCCGGCAAACTTTCCTAGCTGGAGGAAGAGGTCTCTGCTAAGGGTGTCCACTTTGCATTGTTTTTAAATTCATTTTCTGCTCTTTTTGGTGCTGTTTCAAATTTTTATTATTATAATATTTTGTATGTCGCCATGGGACATATGTGGACGGTGATTAAGATATAAACAGCAACAATGTAGAGTCAGTGCTTTAAAATGGTTCATCACTCTTATATCACCACAACACACTGGCTGTATGTTAAGTCTTGCTTTGTATCTTACTTACATGCCTTTGTATAGACATTTTGTTATTTAATGTATGCAAGACTTCTGGGCATTGTTTCACTCTACAAATGTTTCTGCTAAAGTAAAATGCTGCAAATTTGTTTGAGAACTAGCTGGTGGGTGGGAGGAAAAGATTTGTCATAATTAAATCTCCATAATCCTTGTCTTTGAATTATAACCTCCATTCCAGTTGTTCTTGTTGCTATGTACTTCATTATCCACTAGTTATAGTCATTATCCATAATTTAAATCCAATTAATTTCCATCGAAGCCTAATTATAAAATTTATTTTCTTTTTTCTTCCAATGCATTTTTCTGTGGTAAAATTAAAGCTACACTTCAGTTTAGTGAGTTACTGCAGGTCCAGGAGTCCAGAATGTGATGTTTTCATGTCCACAAAGTGTACTCAATTCATTTCAATGTGCACACTTTTCTTTGCAGTACAAAATATCTACGTTAAATTAAAATAAAAGCAGAGCTCGGCCTCTGGGTGACATCATCAATTTTCAGTGCCATTGAGAAGTCTACCCAAGAAGATGTGCTGGATGGAAGCTGTGCAGGAGGACTGATTTATCAAGCAACCCTTCCGGAATCCATTCTGACCTTTGGGCTGAGATACAGAAATATTTTGAATCTGCAAGTCTAGCTATATATTCAAGAAGATTGCCTTGTAACAAGTATGGATGCTCATATTATAAGGTTTCCTATTCAGAGCCCCTACTCTCTTAGCGACTCTCTTGCATTATGCAAGGGTTGGCCTACTTTTTCTCCTTCATTGTACACGACTGTTTCTGGCTGTGCCGAAATATACAATGTGCACAGCTTACAAAGCAGTAGGGCAGCAGATGGACTGGGTGCTGCTTTCATTTGGCAGGATAGCATTTTTTAATGTGATTTTATTGTCTTTTGTGTACAGTGGGACCTTGGGTTAAGTACTTAATTCGTTCCGGAGGTCCGTTCTTAACCTGAAACTGTTCTTAACATGAAGCACCACTTTAGCTAATGGGGCCTCCTGCTGCCGCCGCGCCGCCGGAGCACAATTTCTGTTCTCATCCTGAAGCAAAGTTCTTAACCTGAAGCACTATTTCTGGGTTAGCGGAGACTGTAATCTGAAGTGTATGTAACCTGAAGCGTATGTAACCCAAGGTACCACTGTACATGCAAGGCAACTTCTACGAAGCCGTTGCAGAAATACTGTATAGAAATATAATCCAGTCCATTAGCCAAGATATATGATCTGTACTGTAGAATAATTTTAAATTTGGAACTCTAAGTCCTGCTCTTTCCTTTCTCATCGTGTAGAATTCTCATTTATAGCTGTGATCTTTTATTATTCCATATGAATTTCAATATTCACTGTTGCCTTATATTCAGTAGTGTTGTTAATTCAGTTGTTAGATGTTGGAATATTTTGTTGTTCTTTTGGTGTTATCCTTTTAACTTTTTCAAAATAATGCTGCTGTTTTTCTTTCTTGCTTCTTGTTTGGTCCAGAGTGGCAGCAAACATAGGAATGCCAACACAGGTGCCATTTATTCCTAGAGAACAATCATCACTATCATCATCCAGAATGCTAATGACAGTGGGTATGCTTGAATATTCCACCAGTGAAAGACTCTTACACCTAGTAGATCAGGTATAAAGTTGGAGCAGAATCTATTTAACAGGGAAGGAACTTTTGATATTAGGGAATGCTCAGGTATGTTGAATGTGACCTTCTCCTGCCCCAGAAAGCTTGCATCTTATGATAGCTCTCAGTGTTTAGTGTAATAGAGCCAGTGTGGTGTAGTGGTTAAAAGCGATGGACTCGTAATCTGGTGAACCGGGTTTGATTCCCCGCTCCTCCACATGCAGCTGCTGGATGACCTTGGGCTAGTCACACTTCTCTGAAGTCTCTCAGCCCTACTCACCTCACAGAGTGTTTGTTGTGGGGGAGGAAGGGGAAGGAGATTGTTAGCCGCTTTGAGACTCCTTAGGGTAGTGATAAAGCGGGATATAAAATCCAAACTCCTCCTCCTCCTCCTCCTCCTCTTCTTCTTCTTCTTCTCGTTTGGATGCTACAAACTTGGATCACTTCACCAAACATGGCTGGCTGCCCTGTCTCCAGCAACAGAGGGTGTCTATGTGAGGAAGCAGCAATCTAATAGGATGTATGTGCATAGCAGCCCCTTTCATGGGTTATTCACACTGTACTAAATTGCCACATGATAACAATCTGTGATTGCCTCAGTGTTCTATATAGTATATTTTGTTATTAAATGGCAGAGCAATAGCAGCAGCACTATTGAACGAATAGTTGTCTTGTCGAATATCTCCTTGGTTATTGGATCGGATGAATCTGGACTTTGTAGGAAAATATACATTCCACTTCCATTGTTCTTTTTTTTAACCAAGTGAATGAAGAATGACATACTTTTAGAATTACGATTATTATCAAAGGAAGTAATAGGCGCCTTTTTAATGAGAAATCGTCAACTTCTTAATGAGATCCTTTCACTAGTATCATTAGAGATCCAATATGGTATAATGTTGTGAAAGTACTTCCCCGAAGAAAGGTTGTTGTTTTCAATTCAAGGAAATAACATTTTAACTCATTATAGTACCATAATGGAATTATTAGTTTTGCAGAAAGGCAGGATACAAATTTAACAAACAAACAAACAAACATGGATAGTGTTGCATAGTACTTCCAAATGAAAATCCATACAATCAGGTTGTAGGTACACCAAACCATTCCTCATTTTTAAGATATCGATTGTACTCTGCAGTAATTTAAAAGGAAAACTGATAGCTGAAAGACTTCACTGAGGGGGGAGGAAAGGTTACTCCTTATAATCTGCAGCAAAACAGCCTTAAACACTGATCAGAAGGTTCACATTGCTGAAGATGGATCATTGGGAACTTTCTGTATGACATATAATTCAATAAGGCCCTTCCAAATCATATATTCCATTCATACACAGTTTATCCTACATATTTTTCCAGTGCAGTTCCTGTTGGGATTTTAAGATTCAATCCAGTTGTCCCCCCCACCATGCAGTTTAAGATAGTCCAGATAAATTTGAGGAAAAACCCAGTAAGTTTTGAAACATCAAAATGCATACCATGCTGTGTCTATTTAAGAATCAGCAATCAGTACAACTATTGTCATAATACAGTTTTCCTTTTAATAAATAGACCCCTTTAAAGCATTTGTTATTACTTTGTCATGCCTGTGATATTCCACCCTTAGCAGGTAACTTTTCCCATCTCCAGACATTTCTCATTTCATCTGGTGGTTCCTTTTATTTGGATTCTAGAAAGAAACTTAAAATCTATTTGGTATTATATTCATTTATCTGGGAGCTACTCCGCCCCCCGCACTGTAGCATATATATGTTCATTAAATTTATATCCCACCCTCTCTACCAAAGGGTCCCAGGGCAGCAAAAACACAAGACAACAACACCACCACCACCACCAATTCTGTTACAGATGCAGACTGGTAAACTGCTCTACCAGTTAAAAGAGGAAGGTCTTTAGCAGGCAATGAAAGATAGCAGAGATGGTGACTGATATAAAATGGGAAGGAATTCTGAAACATAGGTGCCATGACAATTAAAGCCCACTTCTCATATTATGTGGAACAGATCTCCTGATAGAGGGCATCTGCAGAAGGACCTGATCATTTGTGTATATAAAACAATATTTTAGGTGTGCTGGTGCTAAGCTATATAAGCCATATACACCAGAACTAGCACCTCGAACTTAGTCCTGTAGCTATTTGGCTGCCAGTGCAAGTTGAAAGAACTTTCACTTCTATAAATACAGTGGAACATAGCACAATTTTCCATGTAGTTTGCAAAAAGTGACCTTGCCACTTTTCAAGCCACTAATGTGTATGTAGCCCGGGTGCAAAACTTCAACCGTATACACTAATTGAATGAATCCTCTATCCGCAGCATACTCATGAAAGTCAAATGTATGTCAACACAGCAGATTTCAAAATGTTCTGATTGCTATTTTTTTTTATTTTATTTACTGCCTCTTGGATGTTTTACGTTAACTCAGCCTTAATGCTAATCAGTGGGTAATTTGAATTTGCGCATATACGAATGAATTAAAATAGCCAAATGAAACATAACTGTTGAATGGCCAAATGCTTAGAGATGTTATACCAGTGTTTTCCATCTCTATCAGTGTGCCTGAATATTCATAAAGTGCCATGTCATGCAAACGACGCATCTAAGTACATGCACATACTTTGTTTGGGGCTATCCCTTGTTCTTCTTGTATTAGTTACAGAATTCCCAGTGATGTGAAGAATGCCGGAACTGGACACATTTTATCTCCCGAGTCTTTATTAGCCTTAAATGACATTGATTCTTCCATCTGCATGGCTATTATGTAGTCTCACTCCACTCTCCTCCAGTGTGGTGTAGTGGTTAAGAATGGTGGACTCGTAATCTGGGGAACCGGGTTCGCATCTCCGCTCCTCCGCATGCAGCTGCTGGGTGACCTTAGGCCAGTCACACTTCTCCGAAGTCTCTCAGCCCCACTCACCTCACAGAGTGTTTGTTGTGGGGGAGGAAGGGAAAGGAGAATGTTAGCTGCTTTGAGACTCCTTTGGGTAGTGATAAAGCGGGATATCAAATCCAAACTCTTCTTCTTCTTCTTTGGAGTTTTAAGCCCATTTCATTTGTTATCTTTGCAATATGATTTCTGCTGCAAAGCTGGCCCCCTGCGACTGGCTTTCCCACTGCACTGGGACTGTATGGAATAATTAAATTAAAGTCAGTGGTTATTATTATTATTATTATTATTATTATTATTATTATTATTATTATTATTATTATTATTTTAAATACAAGCACTTAGAAAATGTGTAGATAGACAGCACTATCTGAAAACGGGCCTTTTCTCAAGAGGAATTCCTTCTAAGATAAGGTTACCAGATTTTTTTCAAAGAATCCGGGGACACTTTTTTTTTGAAAAGAGAAAAAATATATATAAAAGTTTTTTTTTTTTTTAAAGAAGTAACATCTTCTCTTCTGTAGTCCCCTCTGTCATGCATGAAGTAGGCTTGGGTCAGGCCTGGACTCGGCCACATGTCCTACCCTCTCCTACGTCTCCTCCTCAGCAGCGACGCGGCAAGGTTCCCCTCTTTTTTCTCCTTTCTCTTTCTCTCTCTTCCTTCCTTCTTCCTCCTCCTCCTTTCATCGGCTCCAGGGTTTTCCTGGCCCTGGAGTGCTTCTGGGCAGTTGGCTGGGTGGCCAGGCACTCTTGCTCCTGGCTCGATTTGGGTCACAGGGGTGTGTGTGTCAGTGCTTCCCCCAGTTGACGCGCCGGGTGCCCCCGGTTCCCCCTTGACAGTGGCGGCGGCAGCGGCAGTCTCAGCAGCCTGGAGCCACCCTGGTAGCGCAGTTGGCTCTGGCTGGCTTCAGGAGCTGCTTGCTGCTCTGACACCCAACAGTTTGCCTCACCGGAAGTCCCCATATGATGCGTCTTGTGCCGTTGAACTGATCGCGCAACATTCATTCCCTACTAATAAATCTACAACGCTTAAAATATAAATCCGGGGACATTAAATGAAATCCGGGGATATTCCGGAGACGGATTTTGTCCGGTGACAGATTGATTAGATGATTAGATGATTAGAAGCTGCACCTGCTCTTCTCTCCACACACACACACACACACACACACACACACACACATTTCCTGAAAGCTGTAAACCTCAAAGCTGTTCTTGTGTGATTCCTGAGCAGGGATGGAGGAGAAATTTGATTCCTTATGCATTTGAAACCAAATCTATCCAATTTACATTTTCCAAAACAATGTGCAAACAGAAGCACAGTTATCCGTCGAAATTTGAATTTGTCTGAATTGTGTGATGCTGCTCTCCAACTAAACAATGCTTACAAAATGCATGTGTTAGGGGGAAGTGTGCATAGATATCAGTGAAAATAACATGCAGACGTGCATTATATTGGGTGGTAGCGGCGGGGGGTGTTCCTTGCAAAAATATATATACAGTGGTACCTGTACATATGCTTCAGGTTTCCCTTTTCTTGCGAGGAATCCTATTCGGAATAAGGGAATTTCCCTTTAAAAAAGGAAAACTTTGACAGCTATAGTGTGTGCACGCGCGCATTTAATTCAAAGTATAAAAATAACTGAGAGGATGGAATCTGAGTGATATCCTTCAACACAAATATAGTATAATCAAGGGAAAGCAAGAAAATGGTAGCCCAAATGCATTTTAGACTTTGTGTGAAACTCTTGAGAAGGCTCTCATAATCCATTGATTCCATACCGTTCAACATCCCTCAGATGAAAATACAGTGGTACCTCGGGTTACATACGCTTCTGGTTACAGACGCTTCAGGTTACAGACTCCGCTAACCCAGAAATATTACCTTGAGTTAAGAACTTTGCTTCAGGATGAGAACAGAAATTGTGCAGCGGTGGTGCAGTGGCAGCAGGAGGCCCCATTAGCTAAAGTGGTACCTCAGGTTAAGAACAGTTTCAGGTTAAGAACAGAATTCCAAAACAAATTAAGTTCTTACCCCGAGGTGCCACTGTACATTAGTCAGAACTGAATACGAAACTGCATTGATTAAGAGACATGCTGATGAGTTTTCAGGCTGATTTTTTTAAACAACAACACCAATTGCTACAAAATGTGGAGAACCGAATTTATGACTGGGAAAATGAGAAACTGAAATAACTGAAACTGACAAAACCTTCCCTGAGTGTGCCTGGGGACAGCACACTTGTAGTGCTGTGTTAAATTTAGGTGCAAAAGATAAATATATATATATAAAACAACTATCAGGATATAGTATTTGGGTGGTTAGAACAAATGGTGAAGTATTGTAATACAATATAGTTCCCATGCTGTTATAGTACAGTGTCCTTAGATGAACTGCTGCTTATACTCAAGTCTCTTCTTTCTGTCTGTGATGACAGGCCCTCTGGTCCTTCTGTTCAAACTTATGTCCATTCTTCAGGCCCAAACGAAATGCCTTTCTCCTGTGAAGGCCAAATTCCTACACAAACATCATCTCAAATAAGGCACAGCCTCATTTTTACTGTACAAAATGTAGCACGACTGATTTTTTTATACATTTAAGAACAAACATGTCCATAAGTGCATATATTCTTATAAACACTTTATTTTCAATTGTAGGGCTTTGCAATAATAATAATTCTGTCTGCTACCTTTGCATATTTACTTCCAAATTCACTTCTAAAAGAAGTTATAATCTAATTTATTTATAGTACTTGTCAGGGTTTCCTGTGTATGGTTTTCAAAGTTATACAATAAAGGGTTTCCCTTCCTATATGGAATTTGTTCATTTAGGATTCTTTCATAATAACATCCTTTAAAATGCATGTTATATGAGCTGTAAATGATTAATCTTCTACCAAGCGTCCAATTTGTGTTTACGGCAACTTTTTAATAGTGTGCAAATGTCCATATTAAAAATGTAACCTCTGTATTGCAAATTGATTCAGTGTGTGATGTCGCTATGACATGTTGTGCAAAATCCATTTAATGGCTTCAGCTAACTGCACTTGAGCTCCTAATATATTCAGAGAAATTGAGTGCAGCTATTATGGCTCTTTAAAAAATATCCTGTATATTTATTTTGGTTGCATTCCTGTGCCCACTTCCATGGGAGAAAACCACATTATTCACAAGACCTCTCTTGCATGCCCTCCCACTTGCATAAGCCACCACTACCTACTAGGTAGCACTGCCATTCCTGTCCCACTTACAAACCCAGGAAATTACATACTGAATTTCCCACAGAATCCTAAAATGAAAAAAAGCAAAAGTAAGATACCCTCAGTCCTCCAAATGTCTGGTCCTTAGTCTTTCTTGAGATCTGTAAATACAGATCCACACCCTTGTGGAGCTATTCACACACAACAAAAAGCTATTTATATAAATGCTGTTGCACATAATTTGCTTCTGTCAAGGTATCCTGGCTCAGGAGAATCAGCACCTCGAGTAAGCACCTAAGGCCTAGGTAAAGGGACCCCTGACCATTAGGTCCAGTCGTGGCAGACTCTGGAGTTGTGTCGCTCATCTCGCTTTATTGGCTGAGGGAGCCAGCGTACAGCTTCCGGGTCATGTGGCCAGCATGACTAAGCCGCTTCTGGCGAACCAAAGCAGTGCACGGAAACGCCATTTACCTTCCCGCCGGAGCGGCACCTATTTATCTACTTGCACTTTGACGTGCTTTCAAACTGCTAGGTCGGCAGGAGCAGGGACCGAACAACAGGAGCTCAGCCTGTCACGGGGATTCGAACCACCAACCTTCTGATCGGCAAGTTCTAGGCTCTGTGGTTTAACCCACAGCGCCACCCGCGTCCCCTAAGGCCTAGCTAAGCGCAAAAGGGTGTGATGGAGTTCTGATGCTAGTGGTGGTCTAAACTAAGGGACAAATGACAGTGGTAGTTATCCACATCTAGGATCTGTTTCCATGTCTGAGTCACTCTCATTGGATCAAAGTGATTGACTATGAGTAGCTGGCATGGCACAGAGTGCCTGGAAGTTTTGAAAGGCTCTCCGATAACTGTTTGATAGAAATTGTTACAACATTTTTATAAGTAGTTATGCCTCATGGAATTTGCAGCTACAGGAAGCTCTAGAATGAAATGCCACAGCTGGATGTTCTGGACTGATGCCTGAAACTTGCCACAATGGCTTCTAAAATGTGAGAATCCAATTCTGCAAAATAATATTCTCTCTCTCTCTCTCTCTCATTTATCAAGTCAGTTGGACACCATATGTTTAATATACTGAAGTTTTTATAAGACAGTTTTTTAATATATATTTGATGAACGTTTGATCTCTCTTTGTAGAGTATTTGTTTTTTTAAAGTTAAGAGGGTATTTCCTGGGGTTCTGCACTGGCTTCAGAAAAATCCCAAAACCCAAGCCAAAATTTGGTCTGATTCTCAGAGCTCTGGCAATTTTTCCTGAAAAGAGAGGTCACTTCTGATTGCTCCCTGCTTAATCTTGTGGTCTGCCAGCACCCACAGTGCTTCTTCAGGTTGCCTTCTCTACACTTCTTGATTGACAGATGAGCAAAACCCCACAATAGGCTTTCCTTTCCATACTTTTGTTTCCAGGGATAATCGCATCTCCCCCATCCTTTCCATTACCAGGTTTCTGATATGCTCATTGTGCCTGTGATTTATTTTTTCCTTTTAGCGTAAGCACCGTAGCTCAGTTCATCTTGGCTCAGAGGCTTTTATCGTTACCCAAACCTCTCTTTGGGCATTATAATTAGGCTAATGTAAAATGTGAGAAGTGGGCAGCAGATAGGAGCATACCAGCTTCCCCCGCACCCAACATACACCTTTGATTTGCAGTTGTGTTTTAGCATGGAGAAAGGCTTCTTCTTTCTGGGCCTAATTCAATTTCATAATGTAGATAGGCTGCGTAGATAGGTTGATTGTTAGTGCCCCAATCCAATAAGTGCTTACTTGAAAATAAACCCTTCTGAAATAATTAGTATATTAACATGCATAGGACAGGGCTGCAGGTTGTATCATTAGGGCAAATCAGAGCGCGTATTTCACTAGGAATCATGCTGGCTTAGAAACATGCTTTCTGGGCAATATTGTAAACTGGAGTTCACAAATAAATGTTTTATTTCTGCAAATTTATACAAATCCTAATCTACTTTCCCCCACTTTATGAAAAGCACTAGTGAAGGAGTAGAATGAATTTGTTTCCATAGAGAGATGCAATAAGAAGGGGGGAAGGGTTACTGGTTGCCCACAGGAGATTTATTTCAGAAATTAAAATATCCAGAGAGTTTGAACATTAATTTGTTTGAGATTGTTATTATAAAAAGAGTATCTTTTGAAATGAATTGTCCAATTTATAATGGGCTACCTCGAGGACAAGCCAGCAATAAATTCTCTCTATGGAACTGTAGAGTTTCATTAAAAATGCTATCCATATGCTTTAGCTACAGTCGGAAGAGATAGTAAGAAAGATTAAACATGTTGTCACCGTATCTGCTTACTATGAAAAATTGCAGCAGAAAGGAAAGAGAACCACTTTATCAATGTATACGTCATACTATTTCGTATCTAAAATTATTGCAGGTGTTATTGTATTTGTAATATGCTTCTCATGAATATTTGTGAGATGGTCAGATCTTAACTGGACCAATCAATTCATATTTAACACATAAGCAAATCTGTGTAGATTCGAAAAAACTTATAGAATAGTGTAAGCATTATGCTTGGAGAACAAGAAAGGAAACATCTGTCTTCTACAACCCTACACAAGGACATTTCCATGATTTTGGGCTTTTTTTTTCATTCAAAGAAACTGCAGATGCAGTGTGCTTGGAGGACAAGTAAGGAAATATTTGTCTTCTACAATCCCGCACAAGGACACTTGCACATGGGGGACTGATTCTGATGGATTGTTCCATGAATTTGCTTCTTTTTCATCCAAAGAAACTGAAGACATTCAAAGAAACTGAAGATGCAGAACAGACAACAGAAAGCATGAAGGAATGAGTTTCCAAAACCCAAAACTGACTGTGCAGGCAGTTTGAAACTGCACCAAAATCCCTATTTTTCCTTAGCTAAAATCCATTAACTTGAGCTCTGAGCTCAATGCATAAACAAAAGCCCGGCTGTATGGACAAGTGTTCAGAGCCCTCTCCTTTATCAGTTGTGACGGCAACTATGGCCTTCACTGTACCAGTAGTAGAACAGAACAGAGAGAAGACACGTCTGTGCTTTATCTTACGTCCTGGACACACTCTGACACACATAAACCCAAGTCCGGGAACAAACGCCAAAAGCGTGTTCCTGGAGATTATGACCTCTTCCCAGATAAGAGTAGGAAGAGGAAGATCCTTTTATGGTCAGAAGTACAGGAAGGAAGATCCTTTTATGGTTGAGAGTACCAGAGCAGGCACATATGTGATGTCAACCTGCGTACATAGGCTGACATGGTTGGGCTCCTAGGGGAGGAGGGAGAGGTTGTCTGGAGGATATAAATACTGCATGAAACTTGTCATTTCTTTGGACTTGCTGGGGACTAATCATGCAAGTGCCTTCTGCTATCCGGAGAGCAGAATAAACTCTTTCTTTGAACCAACCTCGGTGTCATTTTGACTTTCTTCCTCCTGTCCCGGAGCAACGCAGACCCAGTCGGTGAACTCCAATAAGGCTACAAGTACTTCTTCGAGAAGCACATAGTTAACCTCTGGATTTCATTCCTAGAAATAGTGGAGACTACCAACCTGGATGGCTTCAAAAGAGGATTAGAGAAACTCATGGAGGATGAGGTTATGTTCTACCTCCACTGTCAGAGGAAGTATGCCTTTAAATACCAGTTGTTGGAAGTCACAGATGGGTTGAGTGCTGTTGTCCTTAGATTCTGCTCAAGTGTTTTCCATAGGCATCCAGTTGGCCACTGTTAAAAACAAGAGATTGGACCAGATGGATCAGTGACCTGATCCAGCAGACCATTCTTATGCTCTTATTTGGTATTCAGATATGTATAAACAAAGACTGAAAAGTATAAAATCAATTCATTTCAGTTAACTTTTAAAATATCATTTTGAATCAATAAAATAAAATCACCAGTGGTCAAGATTCAAAGGGCTACATTAGGAATGACCAAGCAGTTGGACATGACTAGGGGGGAGGTTCAGCTGTTTCCTACCTACCTGACTGACAGCTGCATTTTCTTGGGAGAAGGTATGAGCCCAGTGCCGCCTGACTTTCCATCTCTCATGACAGTCAGTCCCACAGAATGAAGGCCTCCTCTCAACAGCTGTTGCACCTATCCTGTTTGGTGAAGACTACTTTTTTGCAGAAGGAATGTGGGTGGTGCTGTGGTCTAAACCACTGAGCCTCTTGGGCTTGTCGATCAAAAGGTCAGCCGTCTGAATCCGCTCGATGGTGGTGAGCTCTTGTTGCTCTGTCCCAGCTTCTGCCAACCTAGCAGTTTGAAAGCACATAGGTACCGCTACGGCAGGGACACAGGTGGCGCTGTGGTCTAAACCACTGAGCCTAGGGCTTGCCGATTGGAAGGTCAGCAGTTCAAATCCCCGCATTGGGGTGAGCTCCCATTGGTCGGTCCCAGCTCCTGCCAACCTAGCAGTTCGAAAGCACATCAAAGTGCAAATAGATAAATAGGTACAGCTCTGGCGGGAAGGTAAACTGCATTTCCATGCACTGCTCTGGTTTCGCCAGAAGTGGCTCAGTCATGCTGGCCACATCACCCAGAAAAACTGTCTTTCGACCAACGTCGGCTCCCTCGGCCAGTAAAGCGAGATGAGCGCCGCAACCCCAGAGTCATTTGCAAATGGACTTAACTGTCAGGGGTCCTTTTCCTTTACCTTTTACCGCTGTGGCAGGAGGATAAACTGTTTTTGTGCACTCTGGTTTCTGTCACAGTGCCCAGTTGCACAAGAGGTGGTTTAGTCACTCTGGCCACATGACCCTGAAAGCTGTCTGTGGATAAATGCCGGCTCCCTCAGCCTGAAAAGCGAGATGAGCGCCGCACTCCATAGTCACCTTTAATTGGACTTAATTGTCCAGGGGTCCTTTACCTTTTTCTTTTTTTACTCTTTTGCAGGTGTCTCATCTGCAGAGAATTCTCTTGTGGAGCAGCACTGCACAGGACAAGGTCTCCTGTACAACCTTCCCTGCCAAATAATTGATCCCTGGAATTTCAGCTTTTTTGGGGGGAAATTGTATATGGGCACACAGTTGCTGCTGGTCTATACATATGCTGTTGGATTGTATACAGGTAAAAGTCACATGGAAGAAACAGGAAACTCTGAGGTCTTCAGGAAGTGGGTAAATCACCCACTTTAGTCCAAGCATGTAATGAACAACCTGGTGTTTAGGTTCAGGTGTAGTAGCAGTACTAGGCCATGCATAGGTAGAGAAAATGCATATAGTTTCTGTAGCTGAATCTTATGAACTTCAGGCCAACCACTTTCAAGAACTGCAGCAGAGTTCAAATAAATACTCATTTCCACCAAATAATGTCCAGTTATTAATATGCTGAGGGCTCAGTCCTTTACATGCTTACTTGGGAACATTGGTACTTGGCAGGTAGGGTGGCAGTGCTTACCTGAGGCTTACCAGAAGGGAGAGGAGGGGCAGTGAGGCTGGCATAGTGCAAACACAGCTGTGAGAGTGCTGGATTAGTTGCACTGGTGCTTTTGCACCACATCAGCCCTACCACCAGTAAGCTGCAGCAATGCTGGCAATGGGTGTTCAGATAAGCACCGCTGCACTACTGACTGCCTGGGATTATATCCTATGGAACTCATTTGGATTTACTTCTGAGTAGACATGCATAGAAGCCCACTACAAGGATGCAATTCACATATAAGGTTGCAGGTGCTTTGAAATATTCCAACTATGGCATATGCATTATATTTCAAATGCCGTAATTGGAAAAAAATAGCTCTCTTTTCTTGTAGCCATGTAGTCCAGCAAAGATGTTCTTCTGGTGGACTTTGGAGTTGCTAGCAAGGCTTGGTAATTGCACACGACATGTGCAGAAGGCTAAGCCGGATGATAAAGAACATTCTCAAACATAATGTGCCCTGAGTACATTTGCAAAGTGTTAGCCTAATGAGAAACTCTATTTACTTAATTAAAATACAGCATCATTTTGCTAATACAAATGAAGATGGTCAATATGTAGCTGGTGGGCATAAACAAAAGGGATTTACCCTAACCTGGAAAGACAAAAAAAATCATAGTTGCCTTAATTACAGAACTCACATCCTGTAAATCTGCTCCCAGTGAAAATGAGAAGGCTTAGTGCAAAGAAAATGAGATTAGCGTATTATTTATGAGAGTCATTAAAAATTATATTTCACATACAATGCCTGTATATTTCTCTCCGTGCTTCTCAAGAAAGTTTAGTAGTGTTTTATTGCACTTAAGCTTTAACTTTGATCTAATTTCCTTGCACAGCTACCTTTAGTAAGACTCAGGGGACAAGAGAGATGGTCCAGTAATTTATACTAATGAAGCTGGTAACGGAATGATCAGTTGCTCTGAAGCAGAAAAGCCCATCTGAATGAAGATTCCCCACAGCCAGGAATCATGCAGGAAATGTGCCTGAGCACCGCCAGGCAAAAAGCAGAAGCTGCAAAGAAAATGTCATAAGAACAAGAAAATAAACTGGTTTCTTTGGCACATGTGCATTGTGTAAGGGGTTTGGGGCGGAAGAGGGGAAATGCCCCTATAAGCAACCAAAGACCACTAGTATGAAAAAATATATATGCTAGAACTAATCAGCCTAGTTCAGGACATGGTGTGCATATTCGTATTGTAGGAAATTCCCGGTAGCCCTGTTGTAATATATTTGACCTTTTAGGTTGCTAGGTAAAGGGACCCCTGACAGTTAGGTTCAGTCGTGACCGACTCTGGGTTGCGGCGCTCATCTCACTTTATAGGCTGAGGGAGCCGGCGTTTGTCCGCAGACAGCTTCCGGGTCATGTGGCCAGCATGACTAAGCCGCTTCTGCCGAACCAGAGCAGCACACAGAAACACCGTTTACCTTCCCGCTGGAGCGGTACCTATTTATCTACTTGCAATTTGTGCTTTCGAACTGCTAGGTGGGCAGGAGCAGGGACCGAGCAACAGGAGCTCACCCCGTCACGGGGATTTGAACCGCCGACCTTCTGATCGGCAAGTCCTAGGCTCTGTGGATAAAAAGTCATTAGTGTATTGAAGGTATTATTGGTGTCAAAACTCTACTGTTTTCTCCACCGAGGGCAGCTTCTCCTCATTCATCCAGGTTGGCCTTAGAGCTTGGTGGGGAACCTGTGGCCCTCCAGATGTTCTTGGACTATAAATTTCCATCATCCCTGATGATAGGCAGTGCTGGTTGGGTCTGATGGAAGTTGGAGTCCAACATGTGGAGGGCCTGCTTTGAAGTTTTCTTGATTCTCAGTGGAGCTATTCTCTTCCTCCCACCAGATAATGTAGAATCATAGAATCATAGAATCATAGAGTTGGAAAAGACCACAAGGCCCATCGAGTTCAACTCCCTGCCAAGCAGGAAACACCATCAGAGCACTCCTGACATATGGTTGTCAAGCCTCTGCTTTAAGACCTCCAAAGAAGGAGACTCCACCACACTCCTTGGCAGCAAATTCCACTGTCAAACAGCTCTTACTGTCAGGAAGTTCTTCCTAATGTTTAGGTGGAATCTTCTTTCTTGTAGTTTGGATCCATTGCTCCGTGTCCGCTTCTCTGGAGCAGCAGAAAACAACCTTTCCCCCTCCTCTATGTGACATCCTTTTATATATTTGAACATGGCTATCATATCACCCCTTAACCTCCTCTTCTCCAGGCTAAACATGCCCAGCTCCCTTAGCCGTTCCTCATAAGGCATCATTTCCAGGCCTTTGACCATTTTGGTTGCCCTCCTCTGGACACGTTCCAGTTTGTCAGTGTCCTTCTTGAACTGTAGTGCCCAGAACTGGACACAGTACTCCAGGTGAGGTCTGACCAGAGCAGAATACAGTGGCACTATTACTTCCCTTGATCTAGATGCTATACTCCTATTGATGCAGCCCAGAATTGCATTGGCTTTTTTAGCTGCCGCGTCACACTGTTGGCTCATGTCAAGTTTGTGGTCAACCAAGACTCCTAGATCCTTTTCACATGTACTTCTCTCAAGCCAGGTGTCACCCATCTTGTATTTGTGCCTTTCATTTTTTTGCCCTAGTGCAATACTTTACATTTCTCCCTGTTAAAATTCATCTTGTTTGTTTTGGCCCAGTACTCTAATCTGTCAAGGTCGTTTTGAAGTGTGATCCTGTCCTCTGGGGTGTTAGCCACCCCTCCCAGTTTGGTGTCATCTGCAAATTTGATCAGGATGCCCTTGAGTCCATCATCCAAGTCGTTGATAAAGATGTTGAATAAGACCGGGCCCAAGACAGAACCCTGTGGCACCCCACTAGTCACTCTTCTCCAGGATGAAGAGCAACCATTGATGAGCCCCCTTTGGGTTCGGTCAGTCAGCCAGTTACAAATCCACTGAGTGGTAGCATAGTCATGATCGCATTTTACCAGCTTCTTTACAAGAATATCATGGGGCACCTTGTCAAATGCCTTGCTGAAATCAAGGTAGGCTACATCCACTGCGTTCCCTTCATCTACCAGGCTTGTAATTCTGTCAAAAAACGAGATCAGGTTAGTCTGACATGACTTATTTTACAGAAATCCATGCTGACTATTGGTGATCACAGCATTCCTTTCTAGGTGCTCACAGACTTAATGATCTGCTCCAGAATCTTCCCTGGTATTGATGACAGACTGACTGGGCGGTAATTATTTGGGTCCTCTCTTTCCCCCTTTTTGAAAATAGGGACAACATTTGCCCTCCTCCAGTCTGCCGGGACTTCGCCTGTTCTCCAGGAATTCTCAAAGATGACTGCCAGTGGTTCTGAGATCACATCTGCCAGTTCTTTTAATACTCTTGGATGCAGTTCATCTGGCCCTGGAGACTTGAATACATCTAGACTAGCCAAGTATTCTTGTACTATCTCCTTAGTTATTCTGGGCTGTTTCCTCTGCTGAATCATTTGCCCCCACTTCTTCAGGTCGGGCATTGTTTTCTTTATCGGAGAAGACTGAGGCAAAGAAGGCATTGAGGAGTTCAGCCCTTTCTGTGTACTAACTTTACTTTTCAATATAACTTCAACAAATACATAAAGATATTAGATGGCAAATTTAAGAAGTGGAATCCTAAGGAGACTTGCATTTCAAACCCTTGGAGATGTGGAGTTGGCTTCCTCACCCAACAGAGCAGCCTGCCCTAACTTGGTGATGTCTGGACATTTCAGACTGCAAATCCCATCTGACTCAGCCACCATGGCCAATGGTCAAGGATGATGGGAGATGTAGTCCAAACCATCGGGAGGGCATGAGATTGGGGAAGGCTGCCATGGAGAATTATACACACAGAGATGTAGCTGTTGGATGAGGCTGGAGAAATGTATACAAAGCACCCACTTGTGTATGATATTCCCCATCCAGTTGAGGATATTTCATAGGAGCCTGCTTTCAGTTGTGAATTACCCTAAATGAATTAAGGTGTAGCTCTAGGTGAGCCAGCAGAATCATGTGAAACAAGCATCCCTTGCATTCATAGTACTTTTCTTTGCACATAATTTGACCTACTGTATCATGCACATAATATAGGATAATATATTGGTAATTTTTAAAAACAACAACCATTAAAGGAAAGGATGTGGATATCTCATGCCTTTCTACTTAGCCTAGTCATGGTACCATTATTTATTAAATCTCTCTTTTAAAAAAAACAACCTGTTTTCAGTTCCTTTTTATAGGATAGGTTCCCCTTGTCCCATCCAATTTTGTTCATGAGGTGTCACTCATTGCGCTGGTAGCAAACCATGCCCCAGAGAGAACTAAGCAAGGGAAAACAAGCGTTAAAATGTATTATCCAGCCTAAGCACATTGAGCAAGGTACATTTTCCCAGCGTCTGCTGTGAAGCAAGTCATTTCCTGATTTGTGCAGCTTGCAGAGTCCACAGTTTTAGGTGTTTATCAGTTGCAGCACTCACTCTAAGCCAGTAGGCTGTCCCTTTGATCACTTGCTGGAAGTTTCAAAGTATCACTGCACACAGCCCAGAGGTATTCTAGTTGGATCACATTGCCAGTTTCTAAATATCTCTGGCACCTTCCTCATTGGTGGCACTTTACTTCAGTAATAAGCAAGAAGTATGACAAATACTTGTGTTGGCGCAGACAGGCACAGCTAAAGAACGGGTGTGCCTGCCTCCACAAACTTTGCAGGCTGTTATCTGCCTTCTGTTACCTATAATTTTAGAGGTAGCAGTCAGGCATCAGGAGGAAGAAAAGAAAAGAATGGAGAAGTCAACAGCATTTCAAAAGTAATGGCATTGTCTCCAGTATGCAATATTGTGTAAAGTGAAACAAACACACAGTGGCAACACGGTCATCATGGGCAGAGGAATAATCAAAAGATTGTTGTCCCCTTCCTCAGTAGCAGGAAGCTGATGTCCACTTGATGGCAGCAGAGACAAGAGTTGTGAAGGCTGGATTTGGGCATCTTTCTCATCTGCTGGCAGTAAGTATATCAGAATATCCCTGTGGAACAAACCAAAGGCCCATCTAGTCAACATTCTGTTCTCACAGTACCCAACCAGATGCTCATGGGAGTGCACAATAGCTGCCCCTGACTCCTGATCCCAGGCTACTAGTCTTCAGAGGATACTTTCTCTGATACAGTGGTACCTTGTTAGTATTCCTGCTCCATGATTGCAGTCATGGGATTGTTGTCTTTCACATGATGGTATATGTTTTGACTCCACAGAGTGGGAAGTGATGGAGACAGGATATTTGTGTTACTGTGTTCCATGAAGTGGGACTATTGTCTTTTGTTCTTTCTTTTTGCTGTCTGATGCTTGAGAGAGAGGAAGCCTTGTTGCAGTGCTCTGTGTGTGTTTATAAGTAAATAAAGTAGATTAGCCAAAATGCTGAGTTGCTGAGTTCTGTTACGCAAACTGCGAACACTCTGTGGATCCCTAAGTGTGCCGGTGTCGGTTGGCATTGGTCGCTGTGATGTTTGGGCTGAAGAAATCTTTTGAAGCTCCCGAACGATTGACCAGGAGAGAGAGAACATGCCAGTCAGGCATATGTCTCTGCCAGGGTCCTATTTGAGTGTAGGCTGAACTCCTGACATACCTTGGTTCTCAAACGGCTTGGTTCT
This sequence comes from Podarcis gaigeae, assembly GCF_964106915.1. Taxonomy (NCBI): domain Eukaryota; kingdom Metazoa; phylum Chordata; class Lepidosauria; order Squamata; family Lacertidae; genus Podarcis; species Podarcis gaigeae. Next base: position 22,246,215 of record NC_139680.1, read on the forward strand.
TAAACAACTTTGAACCCAAACACTGCAAACCTGGAAGTAAGTGTTACAGTTTGTGAACTTTTTTGTGAAGTTGAATGTGCTCCATTTTGAGTGTTACCCTTCCGATTTGAGTGCCACACTTCCATTTTGATTGTCACACTTCTGTTTCTGTTTGGAGTGTTACGCTGACAATTTGAGTGTTACCCTTCCGTTTGGAGTGTTATGCTGAGGTCTGTCTGCTTTTGCTATTTATTTTGCATTTTTGTGGCTCTGTGTGTGTGTGTGTGTGTGTGTGTGTGTGACTGTGTGGTACCCAGTTCAGCTACTGATTGATTGTGTGACTGCAGTACATTGTTTCTTGCTTTCATTTTATGGATCAATGGTCTTGTTAGATGGTAAAATTCATGTTAAACTGCTCTTTTGGGGGTTGTTGTTAAAAGTCTGGAACGGATTAATCCATTTTGCATTACTTTCTATGGGAAAGCATGCCTTGGTTTTGGAAAGCTTTGGTTTTGAAACCAACTTCCGAAACGGATTAAGTTTGAGAACCAAGGTACCACTGTACTGGAGATAATATAACCACCATAGCTAGTAGCCATTGATTGTCTTAGCCTCCATGAGATACATTTTGCCTCATCGGTAGCACCTCAGTAGGTGAAGTGATAAAACTGTGATCTTGGGTTATCTTGGGCAGACTACATTGACTTCCTTCCGCTATGGCTGGGCTTCCTTGCTGCAGGATTTCTTCCAATGGGACTGTTACAATATCCTTTTACAATGGTCCCTGGGACTCAGTACCATGCAAATGACTCCATTCCCAGTGAAAAATAGCAAGACATAATATAGCTCTTTTCAGTTAGGTTTTTTAGGTCTTCCTTCTTTTGTGACTGCCAGGAAGCATTCTACATGCAAAAGATTTTAAAAATAACAAGAAAGCCCATGCATTTTAGATGCTGAACATAACTTTTTCTCTATTTTTATTTTCCACAATTCATTCCACAGAATTGCGCCTGTCTCTTGTACTGCAGGAAGCTGACACTTCAAAGATCATTAAAAACAAAAAAGGCATTCAAAATGTTTTTTAAATCCTTATTTGGAAGAGGGTTTTCCTTCCCCACAGAGAATGTGCATGCTTCTTGGATATTATTGTTTCTTTCCAGATGGCCAGAGTGGATACTGCATTCTAATAAGTGGATATGGTCGTCTTTACAAATACCCCTTTCCACTTTTCTTTCAATTTCATATAAGAGTCAAGTTCATAGATTTTCCATTTTTCCTTATGTCACATAAGTGGTCTAGGTTTTACTCAGTACGGGGCAAATTTTGTGAGAGATACATTCTGACAGAAAATGTACTTGATTGATCTGGTCATCAGACAGACACACAGCAAATTCCACAGTCCACCAGTCAGTTGTCATCTTCTGGCTTGCTGACAAACAAGTACAACAAGAATGAACAACTCAGGACCTAAGAAGCAGAATGGAGTTTGCGTTCCATTCGATGAGGATCCATCTACAACTAGATTCTATCACTGCAGTGCACTTTTTCTTTTTTAAAGAGTATTTGGAAGCTTCTATTCCTGTGGAATGCAGCAGCAAGAATGTTCACAGACTCTCACTGATGGGACCATATTGCCCCTAGCCTGCGACAACTGTATTGGCTACAAATTTACCAATTCACATGACGGTTGTTGGTTACCAGTTACTACAAAATTTCATTGTTCAGATGCATCCTTGATTCTATGCTCCGTCTCAAGATAACCATGGGGATTTGGTTTGGGAGGTGGGTTGGAGATAGCATATCCTTAGTAAAATTCCTGTTGGATCCTGGCTGGTTCCTCTTTGAAATATTGAGTGACAACAACTCCAGTATGCCCTTCACTGCCCTTCCTATAGAGATTGTATGCACAGGTAGATGTGTCCCACTGTTTCCTTGCTATTTCTCCAGGTTTCTGTTATTCCTACAACACCTGTGCTTTCCTTTAAAACCAAGCACTCCAGTTTGCCCATCTTGGCTTGGAGGTTTTCTGTGTTAGCATATAAACATCTGTACACAGTGGTCACATCCACATTATATTGTTTTTGGTCTTCATTGACATAAATTGAAACAATAAAATCGAGAAAGGAAGTTCTTTTTATCATATGTGGTGGTCTTGCAGTAAGGTTAAAGCTTACTGGGAAATGATATATAATGAATTGAAAAGGATGTTCAAAATAACCACTGTAAAAAAACAACAAAAAACCAAAAAGTTTTTCTTTTGGGAATTCTAGGGACAGAACTACCTAGAGTGTATAGAAATTTATTTATGTATGCTACTACAGCAGCAAGAATGCTACTCGCCCCAAAATGGAAAGAAGCAGAAGCCCTAGCAAAGTAAGAATGGATACAAAAACTTATGGAATATGCAGAAATGGCAATAAGGAGAATAAGAAATAAGATAACAATTTTTAAAAAATAAAAAAAATAATGGAAATGGTTTATTGCATGTTTACAGATAAATTGCAAACAGATAAAAACATTGGCAGGATTATTATAATAACCTGCAGTTTCATAAGAGTTTATATTTAAAGTAGATAATGAAATGAGCAAATTAAATGAATTTGGATATGCAGAAGAAATTTAAAAATAAATTTAAGGAACCACAGAAAGAGGGGGAAGGAAGTCAAACTTTGAAATCAGAAAATGATTGTGAAATTAATGAAATGTATAAATTTGAAAAGTATAAATAAAAAGTTTTTTTTTAAAAAAAGTTTAAACAATAAAATCATACAAAGTCATCCAAATACATTAATAATGCAAACACGTGCAATATATAAAAGACTAGCTAGCCACCATATATATTTCATAGTTATGGCTTCCCCTGAAGCATCCTGGGAACTGTAGTTTGTTAAGGGTGCTGAGAATTAAGGAGACCCCTATTTCCCTCACACTTGCAGCTAAACATCAGACTCCCACTTCAGGGAACTCTGGGAATTGTAACCCTTTTGACCATTTCTTCCTGCGCACTCTGCAAAGAGAGATCAGGTGAATGATGCACTCAGAGAGCAACAGGGAAGAAAAGGGAATAGACTTAACTCTCCACTTCCTACCGTAATAAATGGTGTGTTGTTACGATTAGTTGCTGAGTGAGCAATACAGTATCTCACAAGCTGTTATGGGAAGATGAGGAAGCTTTTGCTGTTATTTCAGCCAAATGTTTGTAGTTGCAGAAAAGTATCCTTTGGTTCTAGCACTCCACAGAGCAAGAGATCACATGCCCGAGGATTCGTATGCCACTTAAGGCACAGGATAAATCAGCATAATCGCAAAGTTAAATTAGTTATTTTACATGCTTCACATATTCTAGTGGAAATGAGTGATATTTTCTTTGATTCAGAAAAATTATATTCTGGCAAGATCAGATTTTTTATTTCCATGCATGAGATAGCTTTCTGAAACCTTGCGTTCTCATTTCCTAAATTCATTATGTAAAACTTGTCCAGATTTCTGCATTTCCCCAATAGTTTAATGAAATGGGTCTGGAGGAATAACCAAGACATGGGACACAGGATGTTTCCTTGTGTCATCATTTCTTCTTTAGTCAACAAACCTAGTGGTGCAGCCAGTAGAATTATGGTGAAATCTACATATATATAAAAAACGTTCTGCTTTTTTTTAAAAAAGCTTTATTTTATTTTATATATAGAGAGAGCTAGTATATAAATTTATATACTTTGTTGTTGTTGTTGTTTAGTTGTTTAGTCGTGTCCGACTCTTCGTGACTCCATGGACCAGAGCATGCCAGGCACTCCTTCCACTGCCTCCCGCAGCTTGGTCAAACTCATGCTGGTAGCTTCGAGAACACTGTCCAACCATCTCATCCTCTGTCGTCCCCTTGTCCTTGTGCCCTTCATCTTTCCCAACATCAGGGTCTTTTCCAGCTATGCCAAAATATCACAACCATTAAAACATATACATCCATAATTAAAACACACCATATTAAAATATTAACATTAAATATACATTAATATACATCCAATATTAAAACGCACACATTAAAATATAACAATCCATAATTAGACTATTCAAAACCCCAGTTCCATCATTTCTGAAAGGAAGGGACAGCTTAGTGTTTGGAAGGTTCCAACCTACTATAGTGCTACAAACCACCCCAATCACCACAGCAGTGTGAGATTCCATGGGTCCCAGGTATGCTAACGCAGAGTCTGTGTTTTAGTTTGGAAAAATGAGGCAAAGCAGAGACTGCAGTGTCTTTATGATATATGGTTCATTTACACATAAATACAGTCTGGAGCCTAGACAGAGCTGGAATTCGGAGCACCACGTTCCACAAAGTTTCTGTTTCTCCCCTCATTGCAGCCTTGCAGCTCAGCAGCAAATCAGTCATCTCTCTCTGACCCTTAACTTCCTCCTGTCAGCTTACATCACCCTGTTCTTTCTAAGCTTTCCTTGTCTCTGCCTTTTCCAACTCAGGGAGATGCCCCACCTTTTTGATGTGCTAATGGGTCATTATCCCCAGGCCATCATCTCAAAGGAAATTAGGCTGAATCAATTAGCTTTTACACTTGTCTTACATTTGTTGATTCCACGGGATTAGGAATAGCTGGCTCCCTGCTCAGCACACAGAGTCTGACTTAATTAGCCTTCACACATGCTAATTTCAGGGGCTTTGAAGTGGGTCTACACAACGTATTACACACACACACACAGGTTTGACATCCCACATAAGCTCTAATGAAATTTATTGAGCCCAGCCATTTAGCACCTAAAGACCTATAACATTACCATGTAACAATGTTGATTGAGGTTTATTACAGATACATGTGAATAGGTATAGTTATATCAAGAAAAAACAATGAACCAATAAACAAACCATGCAACCTATTTATCTTCCCAAAACCCATTACCAACTAAAGTGAATAACCCAGAATATACAAGATTTCCTGAATATCAGGAAATCAAAAGTTTGTGAATAGCTCTTCAGTCACCAAACAGATCAATGAAGTATTAGCCTCTCTCAGTCAACACCCTCAGCGTCCTCTACTTATGAAGATACTTACACAAACTTGACCCATCAACGATGACTTATGCATTTAAAGCCTCTGTATAGTTTTCTTGTTACAGCGTGACATCACAGTGTACAGTACGTTATAATACAAATCATAGAATACCTACACAACACTCATTAAACCAAAAATGATTTCTTCACCATTTACAACACTTTGGACTACTTTATATATGGATTCTGTGAATTCTGCTAGGTCTCAAATACCAGCAACTATTTCTGTAACAGTACTTTAAGATGGGTACCCTTTTTGCTTACTGCTAGTTTATGGAGAAACCAGTTATCCTAACTAATTTCTGCTGTAGCTCTGCAGAAAAAGCAACAAAATTTGCCAATGTCATAAGATATGCTTTGGAAAAGCCTTTGCCAGTCTGTGCTGGCTAGGGCTGATGGCTGTTCTAGTACCAAATCATCTCGAGGGCATCAGATTGGGAAAGGCTGCCTTGGAATTATCTGGTGCAGTTATTGAACTGAATATTTTCATTTGTTTCTGATGAGGGAATGCATGTACATATAGTGGCAGAAAACCATGCACATCACACTCTGTTAAGTAGTCAAGGTCATGGCAAAATTCATTATCTGCACCCGCCTCCTTTCCCCAAGTACAGCTGCTAATGTGCTTTCTGCATCTGGGGGTAGTGCTGATGGCTCAAATCATATGTCACAGCCTGACTCCTTGCAAGGAGAGGAAATCAAATTATTGTGAGTAATGAAAGAGAGTGAATGTTTGTGTACAAGGTCCCACACAGCAGTTTAGGAATGAAGCACTCTTTCTTTATCACACTTTAAAGTGAATTTAGTGCTCGCAAAAGCCGCCGGATTGATTTCTTAAAACCTAGGCAAGGGAGTTATCTCTTGAGCACACAGAGGTGCATTCATTACACTACTCTGCCCTGCTCCTACATTTTTGACCCTTCCAGTCTAACAACCTGCAAGATTTTCTTTTTAGCATTGATTAGATTGCATAATTTGCTCGCCATACTACTCTTAGCAGGTTGGCATATTGAACCCTGGCTCCGAAAGGCTATAGCCTCTGAAAGGAATGTGACACAGGGTGAAACAGCAGCTATGTCCTTGCCCAAAGAAAGTGATTTTGTGGCAAGGATATTAGAGATCCCTAGTCATAGTGGAGTAGTTTAACATTCAATGTTACTGCTGGAGCCTTGCTGTTGCTTGCTACGTGGTTAGTTGGGATGTAACTGACTTGGTTCATGGACTTATGACTTAAGAGTGTCACCCCCATCGTTCTGCCCAGACGCTGAGGTCCAGCGGCAAGGGCCTTCTGGTGGTTTCCTCACTACGAGAAGCAAAGCTACAGGGAACCAGGCAGAGGGTCTTCTCGGTAGTGGCGCCTGCCCTGTGGAATGCCCTCCCATCAGATGTCAAAGAGGTAAACAGCTACCTGACATTTAGAAGACATCTGAAGGCAACCCTGTTCAGGGAAGTTTGTAATGTGTGACATTTTAATGTATTTTTTATCTTTGTTCACTCATGATGTTCAGTGACAAGTGCAGAATCCTCAATATGTTGTGAGGGGGCATTTGCAGAGGAAAAAAACAGTTGAGCAGAGGAGACACTTAACTGTCCCCTCACTCCCCACTTTTCTTCTGCAACCAGGACTTTGGACTCTTTTCCACCACAACCAATGAACCAATCTTGGAACCCTGGCAGGAGGAAAAAACTAGAAAGGGAAATTGACCGGCTGAAGAAAGGGTTAAACAACTCTCCCATGTGTCACATTCCTCCTGTAAATGCCTTTCCCAATTTGGTCATTTATGTATCAGCAGCAAACACAGTGGTTGATAGTCCCATGCTTGTCCCACACCGAAGAATTGATACTTTTGAATTATGGTGTTGGAGGAGACTCTTGAGAGTCCCATGGACTGCAAGAAGATCGAACCTATCCATTCTTAAGGAAATCAGTCCTGAGTGCTCACTGGAAGGACAGATCCTGAAGCTGAGACTCCAATACTTTGGCCACCTCATGAGAAGAGAAGACTCCCCAGAAAAGACCCTGATGTTGGGGAAAATGGAGGGCAGAAGGAGGAGGGGACGACAGAGGACAAGATGGTTGGACAGTGTTTGACCAAACTGTGGGAGGCAGTGGAAGACAGGAGTGCCTGGCGTGCTCTGGTCCATGGGGTCACGGAGAGTCGGACACGACTAAACAACAACAACAAGTGTCAACACATATTGGCAGAGCAGCCTTTGCTCCTGCCTGATGCCTCTCTGTGCTATGCTACTGTTTTGTTCTTTGCAGAGACTAAACGACAGCAAGAAACAGCATGTCTTCTTCTGGCTTGTTTACAGCACGCTATCAAGACTGTATTGTTTTTCGCATTTCTTGAGTACTGCTGCTTTCCAGTGTTTGTACCTTATGGAATTTATATACTGAGCCACTTTGCAACTGTGATCCCATTTTGTTTTCCTTTAGATTTGTGTTTGCAGAACAAAAATTGAAGTCAGTGAAGTTGATGTTTCACCCACTGAGACCTACATTTGGCCTGTTCAACTTGAAGTGCACTCTGAACAAACAAATACAAATGGATGGGAAAATGTCTCTTTCCACCACAGAACCTCAACTTGTAATCTGGCAAGGTCTTCTTCATTCATCAGTGATTTTACCCCATTGCAGGGAAAAGGAGAGACAATTCTCCTGCTTCCAGTGATAATATTTCATCATTCTCAGATGTCATTTTGTATATGCTCTCCCCAAAAGGTTTTCAATTTCATTTCCATTTTCCCCTTCTGTGTCGTATTTGGAAAATGGAGAGAAGTGCTGAAAATCCATTTGGTCTGGCACCGCTCTCCATTCCATAGCAAGCTGTTTTAAACATAAATGACATTTAAGTATGTCAAGAGGTATAAGTTGAACATAAGGTAGCGATTTCTCATTTAAATTTTTCATTTTGCTGGCTGAAAAGTTTCCATATGCAAAGTCAGTTCCATCAAGAGTACATGACCTACTTTGTATTTGATTCTGTGTGACAAACTCTGCTTCTAAGGTCAACCACCACCTTGACTATCATTCCTGTTAAGCCACTGAGTCCTAGAGCACCATATCCTCTTTTCGGGCTTTTCTGGGTCAACAGATTTGACTCCTAGTGAAGACCCTTTCCCACCATAACGTGGCAACAGAATCATGACTAAAGGAACAAACTTGGAAGGACTCTGATATATTATCGACTGAACTCAGGATTGCTCAGTTGGTAGAGCATGAGAGTTGGCCAAAATATTCCTGAATCCAGGAGGTTGGAGTAGACAACCCTTGTAGTCCCTTCCAACTCTACAATTCTATGAAAGCTTCATGGGTTCTTATAACCTGATGGATGTAATGACGATTCCTTAATGAGGCAATCTGAGGCCTGCCTCACTTCCTGTAACACATTTTCCTGCTTTTTAAAAATAGGTAATCCAATCGGGAAGGGCCAACTCACAAGGCTCCTAGAACGCAAATGCAGCATTTGTCCCTCTAGGTGTGACAGGGTTTGATGATAAAAAATTCCTTCCAGTAGCACCTTAGAGACCAACTAAGTTTGTTATTGGTATGAGCTTTCATGGGCATGCACACTGTGTATCTGAAGAAGTGTGCAAGCACATGAAAGCTCATACCAGTAACAAACTTAGTGGGTCTCTAAGGTGCTACTGGAAGCAATTTTTTTTTTAATTTCAACTACTACAGACCGACACAGCTACCTACCTGTAACTAGGGTTTGATGATGTTCTCTCATTCTCAGGGGGAATTTTTTGGGTAAAACCCAACAAGATGTAGCGGGAGGGATGCTTAAGGCCCTAGGATTTTGCATCATAGCTAAGAGAGCCAGTGAGGTCATACCTTCTTAGCAACGCAAGGAGCAGAACTTCCCCAGCATGTTGCCTGCCTTAGAGTAAGGACTGTGTGTGGATTTCTGTTTGCAGTTGAAATAATGTTGTAGCTCCACTTCAGTTCCCTTCATGTGGTTTCCTTTCCTTTCCTTTTTGTTCCTTATCCATTTAAAATTTGGCAAGATTACTTTTAATTAACTGTGCCCCTTTCTTTAATGAATGGGATTGGGTTGCTTCCAAGGCCAGTGCTAATCTTTTGGTGCCTGCCTGCCATTTCTTTGTCGTTTTGTCACAGAATTGTTTCACATTTATTTCAAGCGGGTGTAAGGATTTGATTAAGACCCAGCCTATTCAGGGACAGAGCTCAAGAGGTGCCTTATTCTTCTGCAAAAGTGCGGGTGCTTTGTAGAATCAGGGACTTGCAGCAGCACGCCTCAACATTTCATTTCGTTTCCAGGATTGGAATTGCGGGCTTAGACTCTCTTCATTGTTGGCTTCTTTTCTTGGTGGTATATATGCTTCCTTAAATAACATTGCAGGTAAAAATTTAATTGCAAGAGGAAAAAGAAATGCATTGTAACACTGAAGGAAAGGTAGCAGGAACTTTAAAAACATTTATTATGAATGCTTATTTGTTATATCCCAAATCTGCAGTGATGGAACTAGACTTGCTTGCATGCAGTTCTGCTATTCTGTTTTTCTCCAGGGTCTCTCTTTTATCAGGTAAGGCAGCTGCAGATGGCGTTAGATTCAGAGGGCCAATGGGAGAATGACGGGGAGCGCAAGCTCCTTAACTCTTTCTTTCCCAGAAGTTTGTCTGCTTAAAATTGCCTTCCCTCTCATTGCAGCTGCTTTTCTCTCTGAGGCAGAAAACATACAAAGGCAGTGAACCTTGGTTTGTGGGCCTAATTAGCTATCCCAGGCCTCCGAGTTTGGTCTGCCAGACCATTTTGGCTAATCCAAACCCAAATGCCAATCACGTGATGTCATATCAGGCATTGGCAGCTGTAAAAAGCAGCTGTTCTGAGCAGAAAGGGGCTTCTGAAGTCTTACCAAACAGCTGATTGGTAGTGCTCATCCCACTGGTGGGCTTTCAAAGCACAGCACAAGGATCTTTGCAAGCTTTTTCAAAGCACAGTGTCACCTGACATCATTGTGGCATCCAGTGACTGACAGGTGGTTTGATTACAGTGATCAAAGAATCTGTGCAGACAGTCCCAGGTTCAACACCAGGCAGGGCTGTATTGTTTTTAATATTTGGTTGGAAGCCTCCCAGAGTGGCTGGGGAAACCCAGCTAGATGGGCGGGGTATAAATAATAAATTGTTATTATTATTATTATTATTATTATTATTATTATTATTATTATTATTATATAATGGACTAGGAGTGTGCTCTATCTGAAAAGATATTACTAAACTAGAGGCAGCTTCCTATGTTACTTTGGAACATCCTTGGAGAATATCACTGATTGTGAAGGGCAATGTGAAGCAGTCAAACAGCTGGGAAGGAAAGGGCAAAATAGACCGACCAGTCCTCAACATTCTGAAATCAATGCAGGGAAAACAATGAGAATTTCACCGAAATGCTCCTCTCCACTTGACAATTTTTGAATGCAATTTATTGATGGAGAACAATTGGGGGAAATGCAGATGTTCTTCAGCAAAGCACTTTGCAATTCCCTCCATGCAGCCCGTGTTGCATGATCCAAACATGCAATCCTCACTAAAGTGAAATTTAGGAACAGTTTGACCACACAACAAATGGCTTGTCAAGGGGTGGTCATCAGTTCTCAGGCAGGAATCAAACTTCACATTACCTTCTTCAGCAGCCTTTTCAAAGGACCTGTTGTATGAGCACAGCCACAGGTCAAATGCTGTTTCAAATCCTTTCGTCTTGCCCCTCTTTACTCGTGACTGCCACTGCTTTCTGCCAGGAGGAAGGTAAGAAAGTACCTTGCAGTTGGGTGGCGCCTGACAGGGAAAAGGCTCAACCTCCTTCTATCTCAGGAAATTGACTGTGGAACATCCCCACCGCCACCCATAAAGTCACAGAATTAACCCTGTTAAACCACCGCTAACCGTAGTTATATATCAGCTAGATTTCAAACCACAAAAGGTTTTGTCCCTCTGTAAATTATGGAGAACGTATTTACTTTTCAGATACTGTATAAAGATCTCATCTGAGAAAAATTAGGTGTTACCTTTTTTAAAAGTCTTATAATAACATAAAAGTCTGAGACAGGGAATCAAATTCCACCTTGGTTTGAATTTACACAGTTGAGACGTTATACACAGATATATTAAGAAGCCCAAATTTTAATTATGTGAACTAGCATCTTCTGAGACTTCAGTTGCTACAGAGGCCAAGAACAAAGAAGTGGGAAGGGGAACATGGAATCTGGTATATAACATAACATTTTATTAAATTAGGAAAATGAGCTAAAGCCAAACTACACACTTGGGAGTAATATATCACCTGGTCATTCCTTTAATGTAATTTCCCCTTAAATTAATACACAGTGAGAAATAATGATCTTATTTCTACATTGGCACCAATGGGTTTTTTGTTTTTGTTTTACCTAAGTCACCTAACTGCATGAGGAGCGGGGCTATCCTATTCATAGCTAGGGAGGGGTAAAAGCTACCCTCCAAATTATTGGGATACAATAATTGTGTCATTGGATTTATATTGGAAAATCAATAAAAAAATAATTTACAATCCCTTGATGTTTTATTGTGTTTTTATAATTCTTTTGGGAGCCACTCAGAGTGTCTTGGGCAACCCAGTCAGATGGTCGGAATATAAATAATAAAATTATTATTAATAATAATAAATTAAGGAAAAACAGAAGATGTAGCTGTATATGGTTTAGCGCAACATGTCGTTCGGCCCTTACAAATCATCAAGTGAGTTCAGGATTTGGGAAAGCCAAACTTTGGGAGAGCCAAACTTTGATCAAGGGGAAATAGGGCAATAATATCTTGCTGGATACCAATTTAAGGCCAAATTGCAGTAAGTGGCTGGCCGTGTGATATGATACTTTCCAAAGGCTTCAGAAGATGACTGCAAGCTACAACCTTGTCTGTTAGAATTTTATTTTACGGTGATTCTGCCTTAAAGAACTATTAGAATTTAAGGATGCTATAAATGGGGTTACTAGAATTAGATCATTTCCTCATTTTGCTGACGTATAAAAAAACTTTGCAGGGTAGTGTTTGCGAAGAAGGGGATAGCTGCACACCCATCCACTGGCTTATGGCAGTGTCAAGTTTATCCCTCAGAGCATGTCTGGAGCTGTGTGTATTTTAAAACAAAGCGATTCTAGGAGTACAATACCTAGTGATTTATTTTGCAGTATGAATGGATGCAACGAAATGACATAAATGACAGATTTATTGAGTCTGCTTGGGACGTGTGTATGAGCGGGAGTCACATTTACAAGCCACCTAGAGGTTTCAACTGGAAAAGAAAATAATTAACATCAGGCATCTAAGGACGTTCATTGTCCATATCATTCTTCTTAATTAGATGAACAATGACAGAGTTAATTGGTTTGTAGTAGCTATAGGCAATGCCATATGCATCCTGGCTGGTTGTTAAAGCAGTTCATAGTTCTGTTATGTACTCTGACACAAGGATTTCTAGTTTTCTTTAGGGGCAAAAAGAAAAAGGAAGGTGGGGGAAAGAGCAGGGACATTTTAGACTAATATGATTGAATACTGTTGGCTTCACTACAATTTCGGGGGGGGGGGGAGATGGATTTGGAGCCATAAGGTAACTGAATCCAATAGTGCAGCGTTCCAGTTACTGCTCTCACTTGAATAAATGTGTAGCGCCACAATTCCTGGAGTGGTTTAACAATCTCTTTTCACGGGGAACTCTGGGAATTGTAGCTCAGTGTGTGTGTGAATAGGGGGTCTCTTAACAGCTCTCAGTGCCCTTAACAAAGCACAGTATCCACAATTCTTTAGAGAAAGCCCTGAGTGCTTAACGTGGCAACATAGTGCTTTTAATATATGCTGAGAATGTGGCCTAAGTCTCTCTTCTACCATCATTCTGAGGTTTCTGTCCTCCTCCTTCCAATTATTGCTGCACACCTGTTTCTGCACGGTGTCGTGGCATTTCGAATGTTTTAGAGACGTTGTCTTCACTTACTGTAAATTCGGCATTACTCCTTGCAGCATTTTTAGTGCAACTTTACTCAAACTCTTTTTCTCCTCCTCCGTTTTATGTTTTACTTAACGGACAGTGAAAACTCTGCTTTCCAAACAGCTGGACTATCAGGGCATAGCTTGAGGCAAACAGTGGATCTAAAAGTGTTCTTGCTCTTTTTTTTTTTGTGTGTGTGTGTGTCCTTGGTTATCTGTTAAGCTAGGGGGAACCGAGGGCATACATGTGATGAATGCCTTACCTGTGCTTCTGTGTGACAGAAATTTGGCATCAGTCACAGATAAATGTTCTGGCCCTCAGCCTCCAGTGAACATTGTCAAATTAGCATGAGCCATTGTATCAGCTGTCAACTTAGTCTTGGTTCCAGCTAATGACAAGTGTGAACAGCTACTCATATTTCTCTCCCCTCACCCCCAAGAGAATGTGACAAGTGCTCACACAGAATCCTACTGGGTATAGATGGTAGTGGGTTAAAAATCTGTCACAAACATGATAAGCCAGCATGGCTTCGTAGTTTTATGTCTGTTGAGTGCTTTGGGAACTGGGAATAAGCGGATGGGTACCCAGGTACGAGTAAAACCGCACATCATTGTCTCCTTGTGACACCTTCCACATGTTAATCTGCTTCACTTGAAATAAGTTCTTTAAAGTGAAGAATAAAAACAAAGACTCAAACTCTGGTAATCATGAATATTTCTGAGGCAACTTAAAAACAAAGAAGGTCTGTCGTTTAGGATATTTTTATATGATAACCCAGGAATTATTTTCCAGGCATTTTGTGGACATCGAGTATAACCCTGGGAGAAATGATGTAGGCTGCAATCCTATACCTGAGAATAAGCCTAAATGGGGCTTACTTCTGAGTAGAGATGCACAGATTTTGAGAGTGGAGATTTTGCTCCCTGAAGAAGACAGAATAATATTCAGAAATGGTGATTCTGTGAGTAGCGAACTGTTCTCAACACCTTCACATTGTGTTCTTAATATGTACCTCAGAAATCGTTACTACTTGGTGTGGTTTTTTTTAAGGCACATTTCAGACTATTCACAAAAAATGAATTGTTGGCTTTTGACTGAGTGCACGAGAAAGCAAACAACAAGTACAGGCTGTGTTATTATTCGGCATAGCACGTGCAAAACCTCCTTTGAGTTCCTAATTTACCTTGGGCTGACGAGATCCTTTAGGCTCAGCTCTAAATTTGAGAGGTGCAGCTGCATCGCTCCAGGAGAAGCTGTAGAAGGGAGATTATTATGCTTCAGATAACCACTTCACTGTTCAGTGTCATTTTCACTGAGGGGAGCTGTGCTGCCTCAGTATATTCAAGATGCTTCCTGCTTCTGTTTTGCATCCTGCCAGTTCTGCAGGCAGACCCAGTGCCTCTGTCTAAAACCTGTGACAATTTGCTTCTCAAAGGGATGCTTGCAGAATATCCGTCCCATTCTTTCTCTTGAGCTGGGTTAGTTTGTGCAGAACTGGATCATCAACATTTGCCCCCTTTCTCTCCTGTTGAGTCACATAAGAATAGGGCACCTTCCCATCTTCTAGTGAGGGAAAGTAACATTTCTATTTGTGGCATTATTGTCCTGCACTATACAAACCTGTCAACATTGTATGTTAGACATTCGTTAAGAGGAAGACAGTCCAATTTTCCTCTCTAGGGCAGCCCTGACTTCTGGGACCTGTAACAAAATTCCCACTTGTTCAGTGTTCCAGCCAGCCAGCCATGCTCTCCTTTATAAAACTCTGTTCCATTTCCTTTCCCATCTGGTGGTTCATCAGTCACTATTTTGTAGTCAGTCAGCACTCTCAGTCCTTATTGGACCAGTTTTGGGTTTTGCTTCCTGAAAGACTTTCTGGAGGCTTCTGTCAAGCACACAACGTGCATTGTCTGTTATAATAAAATTTTACTGAAGTTGAACTTGCATCAAGTTGGATGACATCTTACTATCTTCTAAAAAGAAATTAATCTTGTTCTTGCCTTCCTACCAAGACATGATGAAGCTGCTGGTTGAAAAACTGGGACATGTAAACTGAGGACCAAACAAAATGTTCTGCTAAGCATTTTATTTAAATGCACAATCAGGACATGTCACTTCTTTCTTTTTAACATAACAAGAATAAAAACAATAGAAGTGGGGTAGGGTGAATCAGGATTGGGATTAATCCTTTCACACTATGCCTTTGCCCACTGAAAGTCTTCTCACACCAGTCCCTGGAGGTTCTAGGTGCTGCACATTCTCCCACTTCCATGCCTGCTTTTTTGTTAAGGAGAAGTGGCAACTCTGGCAAGTATCATGTCCAGCATAGGGGACACACCAGCCAAGAAGCTAGACATGATCTTTATAGTCTCTCTACAACAAGAACAGAGACTTCCAGTTAAGATGGTGACAGGTCAGATAGCTGGTTCTGTAGCTCCACAGGTCATGCAATTTTAATTGAGTTTTAGTTGGTTTTAACTTGTATCAAATAAATTATTTTTATCAATATTTTTATAACTTGGAAGTTGGAGAACTGAAAAAATGTGGAGCTGCAATACAACAGGAACAGGAAAATACTAACAGGGCGCTCCTGAATTCCCCCAGATACAACTAAGTTCATGTCAGAAATGAGCCAGCTCCCAGTGAAGGTTTGCAGCCAATGGAAGAAAGCAGCCAGGAATAGAGAGGGTTAACTTTCATGTAGGATGAACAGCAGCTAGTGCCATATCCCCTGCCCCTTGGAATGTCGGGTGATAAGGGAAAGGCTGAGTGGGCTGGAACCCAGCCAAAGCTCTTGGGAAGTTCAAACAGGCACAAACAGAGACGGAAGTAGTTTGTCAGAAAGGGGGGGGGGGAGCTGATTCAATCCGGCTAAGGGGAGAGCTGTTAGACCGGAAACAAAACAAGAGACGTAAGACACGAAAGTTCTCCATCTTCTGCAGAAAACAGAAGGAGTCTTCAGAAGGGTCATCTTGATTGATGATGTCGGAGGCTGTGTTAGAGCCGTCCGGAGCTATCTGTTTGTTTTGACAATAAATCATCCTTTTAAATTAACTACACTTACTGTGTTATCAAGCTGGGAACCTGGACTCCTGACAGTTCAGTGCCATCTAAACTATATAGTTACCCTATCCACACACACACACACACACACACACACACACACACCTTTTTATTCAAAGAAACAATAATGCAATAGATCAGAATTACAAAAATGCCTTGTGGTCCAAGTAATTAGCCATTCAACTCTAAATCTCTAAAGTTTCTCATTAACTTGACTGGTGCAAGTTACAAACTTACTTGTAACATAAGTCTTACAAGTTGGCTCAGGCGGAATCTCAGAAGTTGAACTTGTTTTTTTCCAGATACTACTTGTGCATTTGACAATTGCATAGGGAGAAGATGTCACTGTTACATATTCCACATTCAGTCTCCACAGAATATGATCTGGGTGTTTTACATTTTCCTTGTACAATAGCAAGAGTCTGCCATGTCTTTTCTCCATCATGTTTAGTATATATTCTTTCTCCTGGCTCTAACTGTGCTTCATGGCAGCTCTCACACTGAACTGCATTGGTTATACAAATGTTCATAAGCTCTTTTACAGAGCAATCCAAACTCCCAGCTGCCACCATCAAGGCTTTGCGGAGAGGTGGAGCCAACACAGTATCTTTACCCAGTCACTCACGGTACTGCAGGGACCTCTGAGATCAGCAACTCTGTGAGAGGAAAAGGGGCTACCTAACCATTCTTTAGGGGAAGCCATGATTGTTTCGGGTGATATCATAATGGTTTGAATCAGTGTTTCCCAAACGTGGGTCTCCAGCTATTTTTGGACTACAACCCCCATCATCCTTGACCACTTGTCCTGCTAGCTAGAAGTGATGGGAGTTGTAGTCCAAAATCAGCTGGAGGCCCACGTTTGGGAAATCCTGGTGTGAATGCAGGATTGGGAAATCCTGGTGTGTTTGCTCTGCCCTGTGTTTCATTACCGTTGCATTCTGGTTTAACCAGGATGCCAAACAATTTGCCACAGGTTTCAGTTCCTTCTCTTTATATGCCTGTTCCCCTCACACATCCATGATGTGTATGTGCACACTGATAAAATACCACATGAAAGCAATCTTGATGCAGTCATATATATTTCCTGGCTGCCTTGCCCCTCCCTTCCCTCCCTGCCTGCCCCTTCCTTCTCTTGGGTAGTGTTGGGAAACCAGGTAAGCAGTGCAGCTCCACTGTGCTCCGTCCCACTGACAGTTCAATAAGCATAGTGCATTTATGTGTGTGAGTGAAATAAGACTCAAAAATTGTATTAGTACATTCCTATATAAAATTGTTGGGTTGGGTTGTCAGTTTGCTTGTTTGTTTTTGAGTACTTTATCAATGCAGGCACACTGGTAATCTAAAGAGAGAGAAAACATGAAATAAAAGGAGGAGCTGAAAATGGCAGCGAATTGTGCATGCATAATGCTCGCCACAATATTGGGGAAGAAATGCAGAAGCATCCTGTGGAAGAACCTAGAACACATTATGCTCCAAGAAGAAGAAGAAGTTTGGATTTGATATCCCACTTTATCACTACCCTAAGGAGTCTCAAAGCGGCTAACATTCTCCTTTCCCTTCCTCCCCCACAACAAACACTCTGTGAGGTGAGTGGGGCTGAGAGACTTCAGAGAAGCGTGACTAGCCCAAGGTCACCCAGCAGCTGCATGTGGAGGAGCAGGGAAGCGAACCCGGTTCACCAGATTACGAGTCTACGGTTCTTAACCACTACACCACACTGGCTCCTCAATCCTAGAGGACTGAATGTCCCCCTTGCAATTTTTTATTGATTAGTGAAAACTTTTTTAAACGGGCAGGATTTTGATGCATTTTGGGGATTATTTTCACTTGTCTTTTTATACTTTTGTATTCTATTGAGACTTTTTATTTGGATGGTGATGAGCTACCTTGATCATAAAATTTGTGCAATCCTCAGAAAAGTGGACTGGAACTCTTCTAAATGAATAAAGCACATTCAACACTCCTCATGAGCTTCACCATACAGAGCAAGCTCAATATTGGTGGACAAATAACCTTTCAGAAAAGTTTGTTGGCTATTACTGAGTTTTGCCCTGAGGAGCCCCTTATAAGCAGCTTCCAAGAAAAGCCAGGGTCCCCCAGTACATAGCTCAATATACCATTCCTTTAGGGGAGAAATCCCATCCTGTTTAAACTTTCTACTCCAACACACTGCTCTTTGCTTTCTGCAGCACCTAAAAGGTTATGGTGCCAGGGGCTATGAGAGATGACAGTCTATGAAATCTGCAGGTTGTTTCTAGATCTTCAGGGAATTTGCTTGCTTTGCAAACTACACCAGACATCTTGCCTGAAGCTTAAATATTAGCTCATATCACTGCAAAATGAAATGGGCGGGTGTCCCTTGTGTGATTGTGCCAGCTTGCTCTACAGCTGCAAGTTCTGAATTATAAATTTGCTTTGTATTTTTAGAAGCACGTCTCGGTTTTGTTATGTAGGTGCCTGATGTGAAGATGCAAGAATGTATTATGAGCTGAGCTCTTCCGTCTTCAACAATTGCATGCACGTAGGCTGGATACTGTGCTGAGCTTGGGTCAAAATGTGGAATGGTGTGTGACACAGCACAAGATTCTCCGTGGTAGTTTGGAATTCATTTCTGCAGTGGTGAAGCTCAGGTTAACCCCAGTTATGATGAGTAGGGATGGGATAAAAAAATCAATTCAGTTTGCATTCAAAAGTGAACCTACAAAATGCACACTTTCTGAAACAATACAGGAACCAAAACACAACCATCCTTCAAAATTTGCACTTCTCTGAGTTTTGTGTTGCAGTTCTCCAACCAAATATTGTGTAAATAAATGCATAATATTCAGAAAAGTTGCGTTGCAAAAACATCTACAGGTATATAAGGCAAAACTGCATATGAACATGTGTAAATTGGGAGAAATTTGCACTGAAATGCTGATGAATGTTTGTGAAACTTGCTTTAAAAAGTTAGCAAACTGATGTTGAAATGTGGGGAATTGAACTTAAGAATGGAAAAGTAAGAAACAGAGAGAAACCGGAATTGGAAGATTCACCCGTGCCTAGTTATGAATAAATCTGGCCAGGTGAGGTCAGGTGAGAATTAAACAGGCACATTAAGTTGCATAGGAAGTGAGAAATATCTCCAGACACTCTTATCGATTAAGGATAAAGAATATAGGATTGGGAGGGGGCTTGTCAAATGGGGGAAGAAGGAAGTGAAACTGTTCTCTGAATTTTGAAGCAGCTAATCCCTGCAGAGTTGCTTTTCTAGAATCATAGAATTGTAGAGTTGGACAGGAACACAAGGGAATCTAATCCAACCCTCTGCAATGCAGGAATCTTCTGCCCAACATGGAGCTTGAACCCATGTCTCTGAGATGAAGAGTCTCATGCTCAACTGACTGAACTACCAAGGGTAGTCCAAATGCATCACAAATCAAGGCTGACTAGACCTAGCTAACCCTCCAGAGTTAAGATTGCCAATCTCTCACCCAAACAACCACCAATATGATTCTTTAAAGCCAGAAAACATCAGAAAGGTCACCGTCAAATAACCTCATGACCAGGTTCACAAGTATGACCAGACTCAATAGTGAATTGTGTTTCCATCAAAATAATCCTGTATTCTGTTTTCTAATTTTCCTGTTTTTCAAGAAAAGAAACCCAACCATTTGTGATCCACATCATGAATAGGGAACTGTTTTCGGCCTGAAGGCTGTATTCCTATGCCATTGGTGGGGAGAGCCGGAGGCAAAGGTGGTCATAGCAACAAATGTGAACTTTCCTTTGTCTAGTAGGCTAGGATTGACAAACTCCTGTCAATCCTCCATACAGAGAAGCACAAGTCCTTTCCAACAAGGCAAAAACACCCAGGGGAGTTCACAGCAGGGCCGATGAGAGCTGTGTCCTTGAGAGAAGATGAGTGACTTGGGAGAGTTCCAAAGGACAGAGACAACAGTTGGGCAGCTGTTGGCCCCTGTGCTTGAAGTTCCTGGTCCCTGCTCTCCATGGTGACTTTCTGACCTCAACATGGAAAGCAATCATACCAACGAATTATTCAATATAAAAAAAATTCTTCCAGTAGCACCTTAGACACCAACTAAGTTTGTTATTGGTATGAACTTTCATGTGCGTGCATACCAATAACAAACTTAGTTGGTCGCTAAGGTGCTACTGGAAGATTTTTAAAAATTTTGTTTCAACTACGGCAGACCAACACGGCTACCTACCTGTAACTACAATTATTCAATAGTAGTGATAAAAATAAGCCAAATATTTATAAAGCTGAAGGCTGATAATGGAGAGGATCTGCTCTTGTTGCCGTCATAAAGCAAGTCTCTCTCCGCTTTTGGCTGCCATGACATTTTCAAGTGGAGATTCAGAACAAATAGCCCGCTGAGAACATCTCATCAACGTCCTCCACAATGGCACTTATGGCTCTGACATTTCTTTTTAGGGTCTGCCTGGAGTACAGTAGAATCTTTAAAATGCTCACTTAAAGCAATGTTTGAAACTCTTTCAGTGTGTGTGCTTAGCAAAGTTCAAACATCAGCAAAATGCCTGAGACTCCCATGTCAAGGTACTAGATTGTAACAGAACATTTCTCTAATAACAGCTCTTGCGGAGGGCGGGGCGAGGAAGACAAACAAGAGTCAATCTCTGACTGGCCCCACACTGTATGTTAGTGGGTTTCCACAGGTTTTAGGAGACTTTGCCCATCAAGTACTTGAAGCTCTTTTTATTAATCTGAATAAATAATTGTTTTTTATTATATCTATGCTTTGTTTGCTCACTGGAAGGACAGATCCTGAAGCTGAGGCTCCAATACTTTGGCCACCTCATGAGAAGAGAAGACTCCCTGGAAAAGAGCCTGATGTTGGGAAAGATTGAGGGCACAAGGAGAAGGGGACGACAGAGGATGAGATGGTTGGACAGTGTTCTCGAAGCTACCAGCATGAGTTTGACCAAACTGCAGGAGGCAATGGAAGACAGGAGTGCCTGGCGTGCTCTGGTCCATGGGGTCACGAAGAGTCGGACACGACTAAACGACTAAACAACAACAACATGCTTTGCTTTTCCTCCATGGAGCTCAATGTGGTGTACAGGGTTTTCTCTCCCATATGATGTTCACAACAACCCTATAAGACAGGTTTAACCTCACAGATTGGTCCAAGTTCACCAAGCAAGCTCCATGGCTGAATGAGGCTTTCAACATGAATCTCCTCAGTTTTAGTCCGATGCACTTGCCATTATACTGCCCTAAACACTTCACATGAAAAGGGTTTGCAGGTGGCCTCTGGAAATGAAATCAGTTATCGTACACTGTTTTAATTTGCTACCCTGTAGCTTCTACACTACACCAGTTTTTGTCACATTAAAAACTCATTCAGTTACTTCTAGGACTCGGGAAGTTCTTTAGCTGCATTTGATTTCTATTCTATTTTTGTTTGGGGCTCACAGTGTGCCACTGCAGATGTTTCCTGTGTGAAATGGGCATTGTTTGAGACTTACAATGTAGACTTTCATCAAATCACTTTCACGTTTCACAGGGAAGGTGTGCTTCATTATCTGTTCATCCTTCTCCATCCCAAGTGGGCCATCAGTTTCCACTTGGTGTATTTTATTTATTATTTTTTTAAAAAAAACACACACAAGTATGCCACTTCGCTGAAGTGCAATGGTTGCGTTTTTGCAGCACATTATTAAAATAAACTAACTGCTGCTCATTTGATTCAGTTGAAAGTGTGGAGTACATTGTTCAACAGCTATTCATACTGTACTAGAGATAATAATTACTAGCATTATTGGGCAGAAAATTGCTGCAATGAGGAATTCACTAATCTAGTATGATGAACTCCCTCAGAGAGTTACTGTACTTTTTCAGAATCACAATCGCAGTGTTACGAGCTGCCAAAGTGTGGCTTTGGCAGTGTATTCTCAGTGAATATTCTCCAAAGTGCCCTTTGGTGGACAGTAAAAAATGGAAATAGCAATTCACTCGTTGAGTAATGATTGCTCTGGAAAAACCTTATAGCACAGAGTATTGTAAACAGGAGCCTATCCATTTTATTTATAGACCCCTGCTCACCCCAGCTCATCAGCTATTCAAATGGGTTATGGGATGTTTGACATTTCTGCTTTTTTTAATTGAATGCTGCTGCTTGAAAAGAATGCTTAAAAAAAAAAATCTGAAATTTTAGCACCACTATTATACACGGGAAAATGTGTGATTCATACCCAAACCCCACTCTGCCCTAAAGGATGCTGGAATGTTGCAGGAGCCTGCCCAACATTTGAGAAAGGATGTAAGCATTTACCTTATGCTTGAAATATAAATTTAACATTCAAAGACACTGAAAATGTAAAAAGAAGAATGCAAACAGCTCCACCAAACCATTGCAAGCATGGCATGATGAGTGCTTATGGTCAGTGTAAACCCCACCCCTTTCCCCCACAAAGGAGCAAAGTGTTCAGTCCACCATAGGCTTGTCTTGCAAGCTCCATTTCAAGCTGAAATGTATATAATAAACATTGAAATAAATGAATGCACAGTGGTACCTCGGGTTAAGTACTTAATTCGTTCCAGAGGTCCATTCTTAACCTGAAACTGTTCTTAACCTGAAGCACCACTTTAGCTAATGGGGCCTCCTGCTGCCACTGCACCACTGGAGCCCGATTTCTGTTCTTATCCTGAAGCAAAGTTCTTAACCTGAAGCACTATTTCTGGGTTAGTGGAGTCTGTAACCTGAAGTGTATGTAACCTGAAGCATATGTAACCCGAGGTACCACTGTACTACTTATCAGCCAACTGACCCAAATTGGGCAGCTGACACCTCGAGTAGTGACACCTTCTAAAGGAACATTCATTAAAAAAATTATCTTTCTACAACTATTGTTTTTCTTTTGGTCATAACTGAGCTTTGAATTTTATTTCCTTCAAATATTTACCTAACTCCATCTATCTATCCATCTCCCACCTTTCCATTGCGCTAGGGACAGCCAAGGCAGCTAACAATTACTGCAGCTCAGTATGTCAATAACCAAGTGAACCAAGCAAATAAAATACTTCATATTTCACAAGCTGCCTTGTAAGAACCAAATCCACATGGAGGCACCATGCTTCGCATCTAGGTGCATAGTACCAAAGGACAGCCATGTCATTTTGGCACTTGAGACAGAAAATCCCATAAGGACCTCACCCCCCCCCTTCCTGCTGGAAAAAATAGTTGATGGTGACGACAACAACAACAACTTGAATAGTCATGAATTTGCTTCCTTTTCACAACACTCAAATTCTGCTACCTGAAATGGCCACCTCATTCTGCCTAATGGTGGAGCTGACTGATCAGGATTGAAAACTGTGATTTATGTTCCCAGGATTCCTTGCAAAAATACATCTGCTTTGCATGGAATGTGTCTTAAATGTATGTTATGGGTCTGCCTATTGCTGCACCTTCTTTGCAGTCTATGATGATTTTAAGAGATTTACAAGAACATGACAGAACTACATGACAAATAGTTATATATGTTATGACCAAAGCAAGATTCATTCAGCCATAGAGAGACTGTTCGTGCATATACATACCACCCAACCGCCCAGCTTTGAGCGGAACACCCTGGCTTCACAGAATCCATGTCGGCTTCTGTTTGAAATCCTGGGTGTCCCACTATAACCTCCTCGCCTCCTCTGGGGTGGCTGGGGGTGGCCTCTGTGACTCTGCTACCCCCATACTCCTGGAAGTGAGCACAGCACATCCAGAAGCACAGTTCCATAAGTAGGTAACCACCTCTGGCAGCTGTGGCGAGGCCGAGGAGGTCGTAAGAAGGTTGAGGAGGCTGAGGTCTAGCTGCTGCTGTGGTGGTGGCAATGGCAGTAGAGGAGAGAAAGCTGGTGAAGGAAAGGTGGCAGTGGGTGGTTGTGGTGGGTGGAGGCAGCTATGGCAGGAAGATCAGATGAGGGGAGAAGAAGCATGAAGATCAGGCAGCGGAGAGCAGGGGCGAAGAAGGATCATGGAGAGCGGGTGAGTGAGATGGTGGTGGTGGTGTGTCCCAGTTTGCCCTCCCAAAATGTTGGAACCCCCATGGCAACTCTATATATGTGTTTCAGCCCAAATACCAGCCAGGCTTCTAGTAGAAAGGTGGGGTGTCATGCTGTACATATGCACATTTTAGAACGGCATCTATCTGACCACCTTTTTTTTGGCCTACTAAAAATGAAATCTGCTTTCTCCAAAATTATACATAACAGAGGTGTCAGAAGGGTGTCAGGGTAGTGCAGAGAACAGCACACAGTACTGTGATCAGAGGAACTTCACTGGGAAATTCGCCAATACTTCACATTTCGGTAAGGGTTTCTTATGGAAATCATGTGTGGTCCTTGTGGGCACTGCTTAGTTTGTGGACATTATCCTAGAAACAGAATCTTTCCTTAAATGAAGAGGAACAAATCCAGCCTCTTCTAAGCCAATTCATTTCATACACAGTAGATAGGAAATTCTAAACAAAGCTCTTCTGCTCCTGCAGAGGTTGGAATTGAAATCTCTCTCCACAATTACTGAACGGCAGGCAAGACATCAGTCCTTCACCCTGAAAGTCTGAGAGATCAGCATGGAGCTGGCTCAATGCAACTAGGTATGGATTTCCTTTCTGCAAATTAAAATCCAGATCTTCTAAAGAAAACAAAAGGTGTGTTTTTTTTAAATAAAAAAGTACCATGCACTTGAAAGAATCCCATTTTATCTACACTTTAAAACTAAAAATGTTTTTTCCAGCTTTTATTTTCCTTCAAACAGAGCCAGATAAAGTATTGTATTAAAGGGTCTATGAATAAGAAGCAGCTGCACAAATATAAGATGGGGGGACACCTGGATTGTCGGTAGTACATGTGAACAGGATCTAGGGTTCTTAGTAGACTGAAAGCTTAACATGAGTCAACAGCATGATGCAGCAGCAAAAAAAGAAAGAAAGGTAAAAAGCTAATGCTATTCTAAGATGCATCAACAGAAATATAGTGTCCCAATCAAGGGAAGTAATAGTACCACTCTATTCTGCCTTGGTCAGACCATACCTGGAATTTTGTGTCCAGTTCTGGGCCCCACCATTTAAGAACAATATTGTCAAGCTGGAACGTGTGCAGAGGAGGGCAACCAAGATGATCAAGGGTCTGGAAACCAAGCCTTATGATGAATGGTTGAGGGCATTGGCTACATTTTGTCTGGCTAAGATGAGATATTATAGCCATCTTCAAATATCTAAAGGGCTGGCACATGGAAGGTGGAGCGAGCTTGTTTTCTCCTGCTCCAGAGGCTAGTGCCTGAACCAATGGCTTCAAGTTCCAATAAAGGAAATTCTGACTAAACATCAGGAAGAACCTTCTGCCAGCAAGAGTTGTTTAACAGTGGGATGGACTCCCACAAGAGATGGTAGACTCTCCTTCCTTGGAGGTTTTTAAGCGGAGATTGGATGGTCATCTGTCATGTATGATCTAGTTGAGATTCCTGCATTGCAGGAGGTTGGATTAGATGACCCATGGGACCCCTTCCAATTCTACAATTCTATGATTTATGTTGGTTGTTTTATTTACATGGATTTTGGAGGTGACGGCAAATAACTTGGCAGTTCCTCATTTAAGGAATGTAGGATAGACTGTGACTATAAGAGATATGCTGGCAGAATGCCTTAGATATACTGGTGTAACAAGCTGCTGGGGAACAACTGAGACTGTCATAGCTGTTAGACTTCCTGCTCCATGATTGCAGTCATGGGAGTGTTGTCTTTCACATGACTGTATATATTTTGACTCCACAGAGTGGAAAGTGACGGAGACAGGATGTTTATGTTACTGTGTTCCGTGAAGTGGGACTATTGTTCTTTTGTCTTTTGTTCTTTCTCTTTGTTGTCTGATGCTAGAGAGGGAGCAATGTTGCAGTGCTCCGTGTGTGTTTATATGTAAATAAAGTAGATTAGCCAAAATGCTGAGTTGCTGAGGTCTGTTATGCATGATGCGCAAACTCTATGGATCGCTAAGTGTGCCAGTGTTGGTTGGCATCGGTTCCTGTGATATTCAGGCTGAAGAAAGCTTATGAAGCTCCCAAACGATTGACCAGGAGGGAGAGAGCATGCCAGTTGGGTCTGCACTATGAGAAGTGAGAGTGCCAAGTAAATGCCACCCCCCTCATTGCCTCCATTAAAGAGGCCTCTAACCAACCAAGCCTACTTCCAATACTGAGTAGAGTGGTGTCACATTTAGGCAGTGAGTTTATTTTCTAAAATAAATTTTAAAAATGCTTTTACATAAAGTTCATTAAGGCAAAAAAGATTTTTAAATATTTTTTAAGGGGGGGTGGACTTGATTTTGCAGTTTGAATAGTTATCCATCAAATGAAAGAAAAATAAGCAGAAATAAATACATCCAGTTATACCCATTCCATATGGTTTCCTTAACCACACCAACCAATACATATCAATTTTTATCCCTTGGTTTGACTCCTGGGTTCCTTGGTAGCCTTTCCCTTCGCTCCATTCTGTTACAGGGCCTTAACCATCAAATAAAGCAATCCAGAATAAAACATTACTGAATAAAGTAAAAAAAAAAGAAAGAAATATATACACCGAATGGCTAAACAATTTATTATACTAAGACTGGTCGTACTATGATTGTTAACAATCTGTAAGATAATTCTCCCAAATGAGCAAATGCATGGCTCTGTGAAGACTGTGGGACTATTCTGAATATGAGACTTTGAGGACCAAAATCATTAGCACCTACCAGCCTCATTTGCCACTCGCAAGATAGTAATCTCTTCCTGAGTCATTACCATGGTGGAAATTGTTTAACCGCCTATTTGTAGGCCAGATTTGTAAAACAGACTCTGGCACCAGCTTGGATGCTTTGTAACATGTGGGATAATTTCCTATATGAATACTTGATTGAATTATTTTCAAATTGCCACTTTGTAGGGAAAATGATACCAGAGATTGGCAGGTGGTCCCCATTCTGATTGACTAGCAGGTTCTATCTGAATTTGTTGGTTGATTGCCTGCTTAGTTATTTGCCAGTGCTGACAGCTACGTGTTTCAAAATGTGATAAATCATAGTAATAAAAGTTTTAAGGATAAACTCTTGCTGCTACAAGAAATCACATTTACCAGTTACTTATTGCAAATAACTGGGTGGATGAAACGATAATGTATTCATTTGCTTCTAACAGCAGCTATCATTTTATTGCTTCATGTAGCTACAGTTTCTAATGGCTTTCCTCACCTTTAATGAGAATTTTTATTTCTTTATCCTTGCGGGGTTTGATGAGTTGAGCAGACCTTGGGGGAATATCTTTTTGCCCAATGAGATAAACATATGAAAATGATGCTTCTTTAATGAGATACTTTCTGTTTGGAGCTGCCTTCCACTATTATTGCACCTGGGATCTACAATACATTTTGAACCTAAGTTCAGAATACATGTGCAACATACAGAGGTATCAACGATAGTTGACTCATGAATTGGGATGTTTTCCTTTAAAAGACATATTCCATGAGAGCTGATTTAGGCCCCATTTGCAGTAAGCATTAAATAGTTGTGGCTCCCCTGAAGAATATGGGAAAGTGTAGTTTGTTAAGGGTGCAGAGAGCTGTTAGGAGACCTGTGTTCCACTCACAGAGCTACAATTCTCTGAGTTCCCTGGGAAGAGGCATTGATTGTTGAATCACTCTGGTGTACCCATGAGGCAAGGTGAGGTGACCGCCTCAGGCGGCAGGATCCACAGGGGCAGCAGATTCTGGTGTAGATATATTCTCCCCTTGTTCCTGATGCAGATCTTCACTCACTCCTTCTTCCCTGGTGGGAATGGGAAGAAGAAGAAGAGTTTGGATTTGATATCCCGCCTTTCACTCCCTTCAAGGAGTCTCAAAGCGGCTAACATTCTCCTTTCCCTTCCTCCCCCACAACAAACACTCTGTGAGGTGAGTGGGGCTGAGAGACTTCAAAGAAGTGTGACTAGCCCAAGGTCACCCAGCAGCTGCATGTGGAGGAGCGGAGACGTGAACCCGGTTCCCCAGATTATGAGACTACCGCTCTTAACCACTACACCACACTGGCTCCATTTAAGTGCCAAAATATCTTGGGCCAGCCTTGCTGGAAATTGAAGCTCTGTGGGGAGGATAGGCGTCTCCTAGCAACTCTCAGCACCCTTAGCAAAGTACAAATCTCCAGGATTCTTTGAAAGAAACTACAACTGTTTAAAGTAGTATGATACTGCTTTAAGTGTGCAGACTACAATTCCCATCATCTTTGACCACTGGTCTTGTTAGCTAGGGATGATGGGAGCTGTAGTCCCAAAACATCTGGAGGGCTGAGTTTGGGGCTGCCTGGTGCAGATGAAGCCTGTGACCCTTCAGATGCTGTTAAACTCCAACTCTTCTTATCCTAAACCACCTTGGCCAATGATCAAGAGGTTATTGGACTTCAGCAATGTCTGGAGGTCCACGCATCCCCCCTGTTTCTTCCTCTGCAATATGTGTTTCATGCACAACATTTTCCTGTAGCGAGATATGTATCTGCAGTGTGCACAATGAATGCTTGGACCAAGTATTATATATGTAGGAAAGCAGAGTCATATTTTCCGCTTTCCTCTCAGATGCAATCTTTTATCACTGCAGTATGAAATAGTGATGCACTTTCATAATGTGCTACTTCTGTGTAATGTTCTCACTCAGTAGGGTAACTCTCTATTGATTATTTATTCTAGGAAGGACCTTGTCACAGCCCCGCAGGCCACTATCGCTTGAAGAATGGGTGTATGAAGACTATGACACCTGTGCAATACTTCACAAAGGAACATAGTCCCTGCGGATAAATTGCCATTTGAATTGTGGAGCAGATAATGGCTTTACAATCTGTGACGGTGGATGTTTTCACAGAATGCACAGTATACTTTTATTAACGTTGCTTTTCTCTGAAAGCCACAGGTCAAACTCTCAACCTCGCACTAAGGGGAAGCAGTTGTAAGGCAGGTGAATTTATCTTTGGAGATTGTCAGGTATTGTATTACCAGAAAAGTGATTCATGTGGCGTAGGCCAGTTTGCTTCTCAGCCAATGGGATGAGAGACATGCCCAGAAAGAAAAATTTAAAAAGAGGAAGGATAACAGTGCCCTGCAAGCGTTTAGAGCATGTTGATGATGAAGCTTCAGATGAAGACTTTGATATGTATGCAGGCTCACAAGATCCTCTTTGAAAAGCACAATAATAAAAAAATCATATAGCACTTTTTCAAAATCTTGGTCCTTTATTAGCTTTTCTTCCTGCCTAACTTGCATGCTATAATGACATACTATGGCATACTAAAGAAGGAGGTTCTAACTGGCCCATCTTAAGCTATAGTCTAGGGAGCAAGGTTTGGAGAGGCATGGACTCATGTTTGCCTTCTTTCTCTTTTAAAAGAAGCATTGAGGTCTCGCTGGTATTGGCAGAAATCTGTAACATAAGGTCAGTGGTTCTGTAACTTAGGCCCCCAATTTCTGGGAACATTCTTTTGGCTAAAGTAGCATGGCAAAGGACTTTCAAATCATAGTAGCCTTTCTGTCTGCCATATGCTTTCTGCCATGTGGGCAAATACAGTCATACCTCGGGATGAATACGCTTTGGGTTAGGCAAATTCGGGTTGTGCTCCGCGGCGACCCGGAAGTAATGGAGCGTGTTACTTCCAGGTTTCGCCGTGCGCGCATGCGCAGAAACGCTGAAATGCGACCCACGCATGCGCAGACGCGCCGTCACATCTTGCGTTCCATTCGGGATGCGAACGGGGCTCCGGAACGGATCCCATTCGCATCCCAAGTACCACTGTATAGCCTTAGGCCACATGTCTAAGACTTCCTCTGCATGTGAAGACAGGCTCCAGTGGATTGAGCAGGCAAGACCAATAATGGGTCCAAGGTCAAGAAGGTGGTTTCTGCACATGCTGTAGAAGGAAGTGAGGGACAGATGGGGATCGTCAACCTGGGAGGTAGCCCATCTAGGAGATCTGATCCTAAACCTCCACTGCCTTGTGGGAGATCTCTGGGAGAAGAAAAGGCTAAGGAGTAAAATTCTACATAAATTTGGAGTACAGTCCCCAAGACAGTTGCATGGCATCTTGTATGCTTCCTCCCAGCAACTCCTGGACTGAAACTGGTGCCAAACTTATTTCCTTGGGATCACATTAGTGAGGTTGAGAGAGGAGCCTTGTAGTCAGGCCAGCCTGGGACCTCTATACACACTGCTTAGGCTTGCACCCCGGAGATGTCACTTTGGTGCTCAAATGCAGCAGTTTGACTTCAGCTCGGAGGCTCCAGAGTTAGAATTTGAAATTTGAACTCAGTTGATGTATGTGCTCAATAGCAGAATTGTAGTATAAACCTAGGAACTGATTATTTACGGTGTAGCTAGTGATTCCTGCTCATGTGCCATTAATTCAGCTACATCCTTCCTTCCTTGGATTTCTACCCCCATATCTTGTCCAGACAAGGCGAGAGTGAAGGTGGAAACATTTCTCAATAAGCTGTACTTTATCACATTCACTCATTGCTGGTTGAACACAGCTGGAAACACTCAAAGGTTATACAGCACTGAACTGTGCGCAGGAACTGCCACACTGCAGGGAGAGTAATGTAAGTGAACACAGCTGTGAAGCTCTGGAAAATCCATCTTTGTCTTCCAACTTGCACTCCACGAGCGCTGATCTAATCTGGACAGCACCACACTATAATAGAATAATGACACATCAAAGAGCACGTAACGATGTCAGAGGTCACATAATCGGACTACTTCTCATTATACAGCTGCCACTTAACGCGTGTCTACATCACACATTGCAACTTGTTTAATAGTTAATCCCTCTCCCCAGAGGATACTGGGAACAGTTGTTCC
The DNA here is from genome assembly GCF_964106915.1 of Podarcis gaigeae. Classification (NCBI taxonomy): domain Eukaryota; kingdom Metazoa; phylum Chordata; class Lepidosauria; order Squamata; family Lacertidae; genus Podarcis; species Podarcis gaigeae. The sequence goes on from NC_139680.1 coordinate 22,277,184, forward strand.
ATGATGAGGATTGGTAGTGACCTTCACTGAGACCTCTCGGTACCTTCACTAATCTACAATTCATGGGATTCTGTGGGGAAGTGAAAACATAAAGGTTTATTTCGTTAGAGTTTTTGCAGTTGTTTTAAATCCACCTCAGCCTAATTTCTCAAAGGGGCAAACCGGATAGCAACAGTATTCAAAACTAATCAACACCCGCAAATGAAACCCAACCAGCAAATCAAAATGCAAACATGAAAAAGAAACCAAAAATTCAGAAAGTCAAGAACATCAGAACAGCCATCTGAAATGTAAAGGACCATTCAGCCAAAAGCCTTTTCAAAATGGCAGGGGCGAGATCCAATGTAGCATGAGCAGAGTTCTGCTTGGACAACAGGTCTTCTCCTTCATTTTCTTCCCCCTGCAGTCCCTGGAATATGTGCACAGGGGCTGGAGAGAGGAAGAAGAGAAACGGAATGTCCCACCATGCAAGCAGATTTCCATTGCAAAAGCAAGCCTACATCACTGAGTGCCACCACAGGTCTTCACCAGCCACCTGAAGCAATGGAGCAATGGGGACTGAGGCACTTGATTCCAGAAGACATTTTGCAAGATGGGCACTGCAACAGAATACACATACATGTTTGGATACTGCTTGAAATGGCTTCTCTGTGTCGCAGCTATTAGACATAGGGAGTCATGTCCTGTGCCCTGGCTCCCCGTGGGGATTGGCTCCCACCATGCACCTTGACAATAAACAGTCCTATCAAAGGCAGAGATGCTTGGGAGCCAGTGTGGTGTAGTGGTTAAGAGCGGTAGTCTCGTAATCTGGGGAACCAGGTTCGGGTCTCCGCTCCTCCACATGCAGCTGCTGGGTGACCTTGGGCTAGTCACACTTCTCTGAAGTCTCTCAGCCCCACTCACCTCACAGAGTGTTTGTTGTGGGGGAGGAAGGGAAAGGAGAATGTTAGCCGCTTTGAGACTCCTTCGGGTAGTGATAAAGCGGGATATCAAATCCAAACTACTACTACTACTACTACTATTCTTCTTCTTCTTCTTCTTCTTCTTCTTCTTCTTCTTCTTCTTCTTCTTCTTCTTCTTCTTCTTCTTCCTCCTGTGGACCTCCTGCCCTAGTGAGGTTTGGTTTCTCCTTCTCTTTTAAGCTTCAGGACTTTAAAAACTTTACGTGGTTTTTTTATTTGGATTAAAGCTTATCTCCCCTTCTTTTATGCCCCAAATGTTTTATCCTGCTCTTGGTTTTACAGTAGTAGTTCTGATTTGTTTTGTGTTTGATATGTTTGTTCGTGTGTGTGTAATCTTATAAGCCGCTTTGAGGGTGGTTTTTTTTTTAATAAAGAAAAAACATTGTAAATCAATGTAAAAAAGAAAACAAGCCATATGATGGAGGCTGATCTGTATGGCAATCTGGTTCACACAAATCAGTTTCTTTCAGCTACATGCAACCTGCCATGTAGAGGCAGTTTCCAGAATAAATGAGGAGTGTGTGTTTGTCTCATTTTTCATGCATTATGAAACAATGGGGCTCAAACAAATGCAATCAGAATGAATGATTTCAGAATGGGTGACTAAGGTTCCCCTGCCTGGTTGTTTCATTTGCTATCATTTTGTCTACAAGCAACAGCCAGGTTGGATGGAGGTTACCAAGGGGAAAGAGTGAGTGCAGAGGAAATTGAGATTGTAAACTGTCCAATCTTTAACTGAAACAGTTTCTATCAAAAGTGTACAAAAATCTGATATGTCTTCTTTCCAGGGAGAAACACAGTGGCAATGGGAGGGAGTTGTGGAAGCATAAAAGGCAGTCACAGATATTTGCACTTATCTTGTGTGGCTTATATGTTCTTTGGAGACAGAATGTCTACAGGTTTCTGTGCACTTTGCTTTGCTTTCATCCTTCCTACCCCTCAAAAAGGGGAAAAAATAGTCCATTCTGATTTCTTAGTTGCCTTATAGTTTAGGTATTTAAACTATAAGTGTTTCCTCCCTTCTGGTCCCTTTCCCTAATGCTTATTTTTTTGTTTGGGGTTTAAAGAGGGAATTGTAGTCTGATCTTGGTGAATCTATCTGTATGCTTTTAAAGTTGCCTGTATGGCATGTCTGCTTAGAAGATAGTAGACTGCCTGCAAAGTATCATGTCAATAGGATGGAAAATACTGAAGATACAGGCAGTAGAAGAGAAGTGTCCCACTGAAATCATTGGGAAGTGACAATGGATGAAATTAGATACAAAACATATGTAGTTAACTAATAAAAAATTAAATGAATGAACGACAGTTTTAACACGAACAGAATAACAAAATGGGCGGATGTATTTGGACAATCCTAGAGATGGCTCCTGTCCTTGCTTATAAGGTGTACCAAATACTGTAATATAAACAACAGTTAAATTATTTGTGCTTTAGGGGTCAAAGTGAAACAACATGTCTGCATCTAAGTTATAAAGCAACTAGATAGTAGAGCTTTGTCAATTTCAGCATGTACTGTAGTGCATAGGAGGTAGCTGCCTTTTATTACCGACAATTTCATTTTCATCATTTCTGACTGTGAGAGCAGCAAGTTTGAAACGAGTGTCTTGCTGAGAATATTAAGCTGACTGAAACAGAAGGGAGAAGAGAAAGGGAGAATGAAAAGAGGGTGAGGTTTACGCCATACACAGAAATACACAACATATATTTCAAAGAGCATGATTATGTATTTATTATTTTCATTTCCAGATCACTCTTCTGCGTCACTGGAGCTCGTGTGTGTGTGTGTGTGTGTGTGTGTGTGTTTGAACATTATATACAAAAACAACAGCCAGCCATATAAAAATACATTTCTGAAACGAAACCCCCCCCACTCAAACCCAAAAAGAACAAAAGCAAAGCACAGCAATACCTGTCAGTAAAGTTTTAGTAGGAATTCATGTTTCTCAAAGACATATGTCTTTACTTGGCATCTAAATGCCATCAACATTAGGAATCCTTGGGGAGAGATTTACACAAACAGACACTGCCATGGGGAGTCCCCTGTTACAAGTCAGTGCTCCATGGCCCATGACATCACCACCTCTAAGGTTGTGGTGGCAGGCATTGGGCAAAGTGTAAATACTTAGATCCATTTAGGGATTTGTGAACCAGTACCAATGCCTTTGGCTGGGCATGTTAGCTCACATTAAAATTTACATGTGTCCTACATGGAAGCGACTGGATGTCTCTTCCTACAATTTGGCAGGCGTGATCTGCTCTGGAGGGGCTCTGTGGCTGTAAATTTTATCCACTTTGGCCAAAGGGGGAGAAAGTCTTTTATTATGAATGGAGCCTCATTTTATACAGATAGACTTGGAAATCAGAGCACATACTGAAATGGAGAGAGCACAGTGCAATGCAGAAACAGATCAGAATTTTTTAAAACATGCAAATATAGACACAAGGCAACTGCTGAGAGCTGTGTTCACCCCTAGCATATAGATACTATAAATAAATAAATGAAATAATTTTCTTTTAACCAGAAAATCTTTGACTAGAAGAGTTGACAAGGAGACAAGCTGTTTTTCTACATTCAATCTGAATTGCTTACGAGTGTCATCAGTATATACTTCTAGTTTTCTAGCAGTAATAAAAGTATACTGATAAAACCAGTATTTTATCATTCTAGTATTTCTAGTCTATTATGCCAGCTTCTAATCACAAAAGCCTTTTAAAAATGTGATAGAAAATTCAGCATTGAGATGAATGGCTTGAAAGTATATTGTTGTTGTTGTTGTTGTTGTTGTTGTAGTATTGTTCTTAGTGACAGCTGAGAATTGGGCACAGAACTAGTGTAAGGGAAATTACAGTCTTATACCAGAGCAAGACTGTATTTATTTAGTTGGCCCATTTATATCCCACCCTTCTTTTATTCTGGAGCTCAAGGCAGCTTAAATGGGTTTCTCATAAGCCAGTGATGGTATCCAGACTTATTGACTGTATCATGTTTTGTCTCACGATGTCCTGGACACACCTATAGAGGATGGTAGCTGTAGTGACTGGGGACCACAACTTGCTGGACACCACCACTTTTCTCCAAAGGATGTATGGAAGGTGTATGAGAGCAAGTCTGTCCTTCTGGCCTCTCAAACATGGCATGGCAACTTAAAGGGTATGGAAATGGCTCCATGAAGCTAAAACTGTGCACTGAACAGGAATAGCGAGAGCTTGAGAAATAAGAGTGGGGAGACACCAGAGTGCAACTTGCATTTCCTTGATCCAAGTTTGATACTCTTCACTATACTGACTTTAATACCCCACATTAATCTGCAGGGCCGTTATAAGAAGAATTTGGCACATGCAAGTCACAAACATAAACCTTGGTGTGTTTAGTCCTATAAAGGTAGTAGAGATCTCTTAACAGAAAAATCCCTAAGCTTTCTCTACAATTCTTCAGTATCCAAGGTCCTTTAGTGTAAATGAAAGCAGCAGAAGTGATTTACAGGTTATTCTAGTCTTTGCACCAAAGGTTTGGAAAATACTTTGAATGCTGAAAGAATTACTGGTAAGAAATAACCTTGATTCTGAAAAGATATACAAGACTAAAAAAGAAAAAGAAAAGACAGTGTGTTTTAATTTTCATTTGAAACAAAGTTCCTCTAGTAGGTTAAATCGCCAGATTATCTATTCAGCTCTCTTGGGCTGGAAATAGGTACTGAATATAGTTTGAAAGAGGGATCACTGCATGATATATGTAAGTTCATCCCAGTTTGAACTCTGGCAAATAAGTTTCTGGGTTATAGTATTGTTTCAAAAACCTACAAAACCTGTTTGACTAGGGCACGAGGGGAATAATGGTATGAAAAAAGAAGAAGAAGTTTACATGAACACTAAGCTAGACCTCACTCAAACCTCCCTCAACTCCCTTAAAAACCATTGCCTGTCTTCATTTTAAAGCTGGAGTCAAATGGTTTCATAAAGGGCACATTAAGAAACCATTACTGTTGCTCCTTGCTTATTCTCCTTCTGTAATTGCTGGCTAGACATTACATTAAGCAAGTAGTCTAATTTTCCTATTAGGCGGGTGCTCAAAAGCGCATCTAAATTGGCCCAGAAATGTAAGGCAACAGCTATAATTCAGCAATAATTGCTGCTTTCGAAGTTAGCACTTTACATATCACATGAATATCCATTATTCATAACAGTTCCATTTCTGTGTGATAAAGCCATACTATTTTGTTGTTATCCAACTTCCGTTATGAAATAAATGCAGATAGCTCTAGCTTTTGTTTATCTTAAAGGAAAGAAGTACGGTAATAGGATTCTGGTTTGTTTGTTTTCATTCTGCTATTTATTAGGACATAAAAACCTGTTGCTACTTTTGGGAGAAACGTGTCAGTAGAAGGGTCCCCACAGTAGAATTAATGACTGCAATATCAATTGATGCCTTGCATGTGGGGAAACACCAGAGATTTTGTATCTTTTTCTAGGAAAACAGGTGCCAGAGCTCATCATTAACTTGTCCCTTGTTCTTTTAGAATGGCAATGGTGTCCACCTGAGAGGTGCTGGAATTGAACTCTGGCTGAAAAAAAGCCCAGCCCATAGTTCTGGCTGCTCTAAACAAACACACCATGATAAGGAATGCCACAAAATTAATCCTGCTACAAATATAAGATAATGTATAGTGTGGCCCATATTGCAATTTATTACATCTTTATTACATTTTATCTTGTACACTTCTTTCGATGAACTTTTCTTTATCCTGTGAGGGGGTGGTTGGCCCAATATCAACCAGTGGGCTTCATAGCTGAGCAAGGATTTCAGTCTCAGTCCTACCAGGAATGCAGTATTTAATCTACCACACCATTTCAAGCAGCATTTAATATACTACTCTGCTTTGGGTTCAATCTTTATCATTTTCATGCATGTCCCATGGCTAACAGCTTAACAGCCAAATTCTATTTCCCCGAAAAGCCAATGTGCATCTGGCACCAGGATAAAAAGCAGCATTATTTACAATTTCAGCATTAAAACTCAAAGAGTTTCTTCCGAGTAGCTAACACTGACTCCTTCTATCTCTCCTCCCCCCGCCCAAAAAAAGATCTTTCTGAAAATGGGAGTTTATCTGTCATTAAGTGGTGAAGATTGACGATTCAAGGCCTTTTTGTCAGTTTTGCTAACAAAGGCCTTGTCTCCTTGACATGGAGCTTCTGATTTGCTACAATAGCTCTCAGTCAAGTCTTATTATTCGCAAACATGCATTCACTTTACCCATATTGCTTCTCATTCATCTGCTTGAGAGATGCCAATGCTAAAAAGGCAACATATTTTATTCATATTAAGTAAGTGTAAGTTGGGGCAAGTCCCTCTGGTACATGCCATATTTGTCTCAGTTTTTTTTTTGGTGATGCGCATCATAGCAGTTTTCAAAGTCTCCTTCAGTCAGGTGTCATCAATTTAGTTAGGTTTATTTTGCTGGATCTGTCAGATGAACTACTCTGTGTTAGACGCTCCAGAGAGAAGCATAATATTTTATTAATTATGTACTCTGTCACACACTTTTGTAGCAGGGATGGGGAACCAGGGTCCTTTGAGATGCTGTTGTAATTTAGCTCCCTTCATTCCTGACCACTGGCCATGCTGGCTGAAACTGATAGGGGTTCGCTCTGCTCTTAAGGCAGAGGATACAAATTGCTGAAGTGTTCCTGGGTCCTGTACCTGTACCTCGCCCTCTCCCTTAACAATTATCCTCAGCAATTAGGACTGGACTTTATCTCCGTGTGTGATCATTTTTGCCAATCTTGGGGATGAGAATGTTGAATAGTGGGTAGACATAGCAGATGACACACCGATTTCTCCAAAGCGGCTCTTTATTTCTAAGCTGGAACAGAACTGAACTGAGGAGCTCAGTCAGCCTGCTTATATAGAGCTCCACTAGAATGCAACAGTAACCATTTTCTGTAACTAGCCAATCACTGAACGTCACTTTCGATCCTTCATTTGCATAACTATCTACAGTATCCCCCTGCTGGCCCAGGGTGAGAACTTCAGTAAATAACAGGGCACTGCCACCCTTTGTTCTGGGGCCTCTGTTCAGCTTAGCTATAGGCTAGGCAGCAGAAGCCAGAGGCTGGCAGAGCCTCTACTAGGCTACCAAACATTTCTGTGTGTCAGCTGTGTGTACTTTGGTGGCTTATAGCTTGTACAGGACTGGCGTACATTACTGCATGAGAATTAGCTTCCCCACAGTGTGCTAAGGCAATGGCCCATTATTAGTAAAATATTTCTCTATGCTTTCTTTTTCATGTGCGCTTCTACTATTTTCTTTTTTTAAAAAAAACCCTTCGCCTTCCTTTCTTCCATTGCATTATATCAATTTGCATTGCGAACTCTTTGTAGCATTGCTCATGTGTTCTCAGATTGACTTCCCTCTTTCTGTGCCCAGCTCAAGTGTATTTCAGATTCTGATTAGGGCCTTCATACTTCCCCACAGTACAAATAATAAGTATGGTGAAGTGGGGTGTGTGTGTGCTGAATTACATGGCATTCCAACTCTCATCCAAAATAACTAAAGCAAAATGATGATTGTCTTAAATGAATGAAGTACATTCTGCAACTCCTCCTCCTCTCCTCTTCTTCCTTACTTGTTCAATTGTCCCAAAAATTTAATGCTACATAAATCTACTATGGGAAGACATTTGCTTTATTTCCTTCTTCCTCCCTCTGATCATTAGGTCCTGTTGATATATTGCATTTTCTCAGGTTTCCAATTTACCATTAAATGCTAGTCAAGTATTTAAGTGTTCCATCAAGGTATGCCGTAGGTTGCCAAATTATAGTGCTGGTTGTTTCAGTCTGTATGCACTGATATGACTGGAATCAGGCATGTATTAAAGTAAAGGTAAAGGGACCCCTGACCATTAGGTCCAGTCGTGACCGACTCTGGGTTGCGGCGCTCATCTCGCTTTATAGGCCGAGGGAGCCAGCATTTGTCCGCAGACAGCTTCCAGGTCATGTGGCCAGCATGACTAAGCCACTTCTGGCGAGCCAGAGCAGCACACAGAAATGCCGTTTACCTTCCTGCTGGAGTGGTACCTATTTATCTACTTGCAATTTGTGCTTTCGAACTGCTAGGTTGGCAGAAGCAGGGACCGAGCAATGGGAACTCACCCCGTCACAGGGATTCGAACCGCCGACCTGACAGTAAGAGCTGTTCGACAGTGGAATTTGCTGCCAAGGAATGTGGTGGAGTCTCCTTCTTTGGAGGTCTTTAAGCAGAGGCTTGACAACCATATGTCAGGAGTGCTCTGATGGTGTTTCCTGCTTGGCAGGGGGTTGGACTCGATGGCCCTTGTGGTCTCTTCCAACTCTATGATTCTATGATTCTATGACCTTCTGATCGGCAAGTCCTAGGCTCTGTGGTTTATCCCACAGCGCCACCAGCGTCCCTGGCATGTATTAGTTCTCACTAAAATGCTAATAAATTTTTGTGAGAACTTATCATTATTATTATTAATAATAATAATAATAAATTTTATTTATATCCCGCCCTCCCCAGCCAAAGCCGGGCTCAGGGCGGCTAACAACAATCAAACAATCAAACTATCAGATATTCACACATTCTAAAAATATTTCATTATAAAAATCGAATTAATGGCAACTAATTAAGCAAGATTCTGTGCAGGTTGCCAGAGGAGGGAGTCAGGCTGCGCCCTGACCAAAGGCCTGGTGGAACAACTCTGTCTTGCAGGCCCTGCGGAAGGATGTCAGGTCCCGCAGGGCCCTAGTCTCTTGTGACAGAGCGTTCCACCAGATTGGAGCCGCAGCCGAGAAGGCCCTGGCTCTAGTTGAGGCCAGCCTAACCTCTCTGAGACCTGGGACCTTGAGGATGTTATTAATTGCAGACCGTAGGTTTCTTTGTGGGGCATACCAGGAGAGGCGGTCCCGTAGGTACGAGGGTCCTAGGCCGTATAGGGCTTTAAAGGTTAAAACCAGCACCTTAAACCTGATCCTGTACTCCACCGGGAGCCAGTGCAGCTGGTATAGTACCAGATGAATGTGATCTCGCAGCGAAGACCCCATAAGGAGTCTCGCCGCGGCATTCTGCACCCGCTGGAGTTTCTGGGTCAGTCTCAAGGGCAGCCCCACGTAGAGCGAGTTACAATAATCCAGTCTGGAGGTGACCGTCGCGTGGATCACAGTGGCTAGGTCAGGGCGAGAGAGATAAGAGGCCAACTGCTTAGCTTGGCGGAGATGAAAAAATGCCACCTTTGTTATAGCTGTAATCTGCGCCTCCATAGAGAAGGAGGTATCGAAGATTACACCCAAACTCTTAACGGACGGTGCTGGCACTAATTGCACCCCTGCAAGAGATGGGAGTTGCCCCCTCAATCCCATATCGTCCCGCCCCAGCCAGAGGACCTCTGTCTTCAAAGGATTTAACTTCAACCGGCTCCCACGTAACCATCCAGCCACAGCTTCCAGACATCTCGCCAGTGTGTCTGGGGCCAAGTCAACTGATTTGGAAAAGTGGAGAATTGAATTTAAGATTGGAAAAGATGAGAATCTGGAATTGACAGATTCTTCTGAGACTGTTTCCTCCTCATGTCTGACTAATTAACTAGTCAGTGCTGAGCAATACCAATAATCAGGAGCTTTGCAACAAACATATCACTTTGGGTCTTGACTAATAATGCCAAGCTTTGTTTTGTTTTTTTAAAATGACATGGTTTTCCTTCAAGCTCAGCTGCTGTTCCCCTGGCCTCTGGAGCAAGTTCTCACTAGAACACTACTTGGTAATGATGAAACGGTTGGCTTTCAGCAGCTGGCTGTCCAAAGAGCAGTTGCGGTGGAAACACTGGCGCCAGTCCTTTGCCTTTAGCCGCTTCACAGGAAATCACTTTTGTCAACCTCCAAATTTCCCAGAATTAATGAGAAATTCACCAGGAGCCAAGAGGGTCTGGAGATGATGTACAACAAGCTGTTTTCTTCTACATGGCATGCTGCCTTACATACTATTCTCTCATCTATCAGTAAGTAGCGGTGCATTGTAGAGTTGAAAAGGGCCCCAGGAATCTCAGCACACACTTGTATCCCATTCAATTTGAAACCATACTGGACCCTGCTTACTTTTGCTCAAAGTTTTAATGCTGCACAGGTGGAACAGAGAAAGAAAGTTAGGAAAGTTGGATGTTGGAACAACCAACAGTACAAGGTGGTTGAATCCAACTAAGACATACTCTTGAATAGGCCAAAAATGGAAAACTGGATCTGGCTGGCGGGCCAGGTCGTTCTTCTTCTTTCTTCTTTGGCAATCCCTTGTACCCGAGTAAGATTGTTTTCCTTGAACATGGTCTTACTGGTGTGTCTGTGACTGTGGAGGCCAATTCTGGGTCCACACGTCCTTCCATGGTGGGGGCATAGGTTTCCGTGCAGGAGTTGATCATCATGAGGGTTTGCCAAATGTGCCTTCCTCTTAACACGTTTCTCCCTTTCATCCTGAGTTCGAGTGTCTTCAAAGTCCATGACACCTTTGGTAAAGGCTGTTTAATAAAACAGCATCTAGAGGCCTACAAGAGCTCAACTGCCAGGATGGGGAATGTCGCTACAGACTTTTGGATGCTGTCTGCTACAGTGGAATATGGGGGAATCTGCCCATAGAGCAGAGCTTTCCAAACTTTTCATGTTGGCGACTTTTTAGACCAGCATCATTTCGTGACACAGTAATTCAGTTTTACTAGCACCCTTTCCCAGCCCCAGGAAGAGTGCAGGGAGCATTGGTGCGACACACCTACACACTGCAGCCAGCATACTAACATGTCACAACACACAATTTGGAAAGCTCTGCACTAGAGAGATGAGTATGGGATTAGGGATAATACAGCCTTGCAAGTAAGTCCATAGATGTTTCCATATCACATCATCACCACCACCACCACCATCATCATTAATAATAATAATAATAATAATAATAATAATAATTTTTATTTATACCCCGCTCTCCCCAGCCAAGGCCGGGCTCAGGGCGGCTAACAAGCAATAATAAAAACAAGTTGAATGGATACAACTTAAAAACAAAATTAAAATACAACAATTAAAATATTGAAACATTAAAATATTAAAATGAAGCCTCATCACAGGAGGAGAAAGGAAAAAGAAAAAAGAAAGAGGGGGAGGGAATCAAATTGGCTCCAAGCCAAAGGCCAGGCAGAACAACTCTGTCTTACAGGCCCTGCGGAAAGAAATCAGATCCTGCAGGGCCCTGGTCTCATGAGGCAGAGCATTCCACCAGGCCGGAGCCAGTGTTGGAAAGGCCCTGGCTCTGGTTGAAGCTAATCTAACTTCCTTAGGGCCCGGGACCACTAGGGTGTTGCTATTTATGGACCTTGAGGCTCTCTGTGGGGCATACTGGGAGAGGCGGTCCCGTAGGTACAAGGGTCCTAGGCCGTGAAGGGCTTTAAAGGTCAAAACCAGCACCTTAAATCTGACCCTGTACTCCACCGGGAGCCAGTGCAGCTGGAAAAGCACTGGGTGAATATGCACCCATGGCAGAGGTCCCGTGAGGAGCCTCGCTGCTGCATTCTGCACCCGCTGGAGTTTCTAGGACAGCTCAAGGGCAGCCCCACATAGAGTGAATTACAGTAGTCAAGTCTGGAGGTGACCGTCGCATGGATCACTGTGGCCAGGTCGGGGCAGGAAAGGTAAGGGACCAACTGCTTGATGCATTTTTAGTAGCTTTCTGCCTTCACAAGTAATCATACCATATGGCACACCAGTGTCATGAATTCTTTCCTGAAAGGAAGAAAACTGGCTTACATTTTATACATGCTAACTGCCTGATTATCTGGAAGTAATTCTTATTTATTCACCACAGGTACATAAAGTGGGTATACATACAAACTCAGGGCAACATCTCATTCAAAACGAGGGGAAACTGTGTGACTCCAAGGACCTGTGCAGGGACTAAAATATAAAAACTGTCAACTGATTGATAGAATGTTTTACTTCCCTGTCACTGTGCAGTCTTACTTAAGAGTATTTTGACAGTGCCACTGTAGATTTATATTCAATTGACTTATATAAAATAGTGGTACAGCAACTTTTGCAAAGTGTTCTCTTGCTTTTGTTCCGTCAGAAACAAATGCTTGCCTACAATGCCCTCTTCTTTTCTAATTAGGAACAGAATGAGTATCTCTGAAGTGTATTAGCATTTTGTCAGATAGAAAATGTCAGTTCTGTATCCAATAACCCAAGTGCTTTCACTGCGATCACCATGTATAAGAAATTGGCTGCTTGAACATCATGATAAACTATTAGAATGAACTTACCTCCCACAGACTTCTGTATTTTCCCTCTCCCCTCTCCTCTGCTGGTGCTGAACCACAGTTTAGCTTCATGTCCAAACCCTAAACCAGGCACCCCCAAACGTGGACCTCCAGATGTTTTGGGACTACAACTCCCATCATCCCTAGCTAACAAAACCAGTGGTCAGGGATGATGGGAATTGTAGTCCCCAAATCATCTGGAGGTCCACGTTTGGGGGTGCCTGCCCTAAACTGTGGTTAACTACAGTTAGTTAGTTGAAACAAGCCAACTTCACAAACCATATTAGAAGTTGTTTTGTTCAAACTATTTTTCTCCAGACAACTGTCCCAGCATCTCAACAACATCTCTAGGGATATAGTGCAAGAACCTAAAGCACATTTTAGCCACATTGATTTAAAATAAGAGAGTCAAGCACCTGCTTAATTTCATGTCACTTAATCATGCACTTAATTTTTCATGATAACAGCTTCCAAAGAGGTAGCCCTGTTAGTCCTGCATCTACTGAAGTGGATTCTAACCCACTTGAAAGCTTATGTCACTATAAATACGTTAGTATTTAAAGAGCTCACAATATGCTTTGCCGTTTTTATTTTTTTCATGAAATTGGTTGCCCATTCTCACAACTTTCACAGTGCATGTCACTTTTCAACCTATTCATGCATAGTGCCACATGTGGAGAGGATTGTGTGCATTCTAGCATCACCTGAACAATTCAGAACAAATCAGGTTTCCTGAGGTGGAAATTAGCGTGCATTGACTCAAAATGAGCTATTCAACAGACTCTGAAACTTGGGTCACATCTGCCTATTTCAGTGCTCTGGAAACAGACCAAGTTGCTGCTGACACTTGGTGTTGCTCTAGTTGACTCTAATGGGCCCCGGGCTGTGCAAACCTACATCCAGTGTGTGTTTGTGTGTGTGTGTGGTGCATCCAGTTCATTGATTGGGTCAGGACTCATTTGTGTGGTTACCATATCCCAGTTTAAATAGTTGCTCAGATTGTATGTTATGCACATTGTTTGCTAGGTATGCAAATCAAGCATATTGATGTGTACAATGTCAACTAGCTGCCTTGTGCTTTTGCCTTGCTGTTCTGATTAGACTGGAGCTATTTCCTGTGAGCCCAAACAATGGGGTTTCAGGACCATGGATAGCTCCTTCAACAAAGCCTGGAGGTGCTGTGAGTTACTGCTTGCCAACTCCAGGTGAAACGGGCTTCCAATCATTAGCCTCAGTGTAAGGAACATGGTGGATGCGGGTGGCGTTGTGGGTTAAACCACAGAGCCTAGGACTTGCCAATCAGAAGGTCGGCGGTTTGAATCCCCGTGACGGGGTGAGCTCCCGTTGCCTGGTCCCTGCTCCTGCCAACCTAGCAGTTCAAAAGCACATCAAAGTGCAAGTAGATAAATAGGTACCGCTCCGGTGGGAAGGTAAACGGCATTTCCGTGTGCTGCTCTGGTTCGCCAGAAGCGGCTTTGTCATGCTGGCCACATGAACCGGAGGTTGTACGCCGGCTCCCTCGGCCAATAAAGTGAGATGAGCGCCGCAACCCCAGAGTCAGTCACGACTGGACCTAATGGTCAGGGGTCTCTTTACCTTTACCTAAGGAACATGGTCCATTTCCCGAGACAGCAGCACAGCAGCTTCAGACATGTCCAGTTTGTCATTCTCCTCTTACTCTGAGCTCGAGGCTGGGACCATGGCTTTGGCATATATGACAAAAGCTGCGGAAGGAGCAATGTGAAATGTTCTTATCTCTTTGCTCATGTCAGGAAAGAGTGGCCTTTCACATTTGTTTGGCCTGCCCTGCTTCTACAGGAGGCATGATGGGGAGAGACCAAATGCAGAATTCAGTTTGGATTCAACAAGAACAGAGTTTCGGAGTTGATATGAAACATTTTATTCTGCTACACAATGAGATGATGATAAGAAGGGTTGCTGAAATCTGTGCCAGATACAGTGCTCTAAGCTCATATGCAGCCATCACAGAAAGCATGCAGCACAGATCAAATCAAATGTGCCTCTTATAGTACATTGTAATTTTTTTCCAAGTTAGCCTATTGCTTCTGTCATGCATCACCAGCCCTAACCATATCTCAGTATTGTGAAACTGCTTCCCTATAGAGGCGGATCTTGGCTGCCTAGCTTCTGCTGTCTGCTGAGGATGCACCTCTTGACCCCAACCGTTGAAAGTTGTTACATGTGTTTCTGGGAATTCATACAGTTGTGCTCTTCACACATTACCCTTGCAAAAGGAGGGGGTTATTTTACATGGGTTGGTCATGGATCCCCTAGGCATGTGGCTAAGTGCATTCAGGACCCAGGAATTCACAACCATGCCAAAAACCTCAAGTTGAATGCCAAAGCACCATGTTTATTTCAGAGGTGAGTCTCAATGAAGCAGAACAGGTGGGAAGCCATGCAAAAAGAGCTTGCTCCTCTGGCTGGAGTGAGCAACTGCATGTTAAGCGAACGCTGTCCCTCGGGGGCTCTTGAACAAAACTGGGGTGGGGGCCTTAGAAAGAGAGAACAAAGATGGCATATATAATCAATGATCAATTGTAAATGATCAATGGACCAAGAGTTCTTGTAAAATAAAGGTAAATTATTATTATTATTATTATTATTATTATTATTATTATCCCGTCCTCCCCAGCTAAGGCTGGGCTCATGGCGGCTAACAAGCAATAATAAAAACAAGTTGAAAGAATACAACTTAAAAGCAAGTTAAAATTAAATCTCCTGTTGCACATCACAGGTGGAAATTAAGCACCACCACAAAAAGGAGCCCTCATCCCAGAAAGACAGAATTCACAATCAGGGAGAGGGGTGGCAGCGGGGTAGACATACCCCCCCTGGTCAAAATTTGTAGATCCCACACTGCCCCACTTCTTTTTAGCTCCCTTTCTTGCTTTCCACCTCAGCTTTTGTGTCTCATTTCCACAATGTTTTGTTCTTCAATCACCTAGTTCATTAAAATCATTTTCAGCCTGACCTGATGTCTGATTGACCTTCTCACGTGTAATTGGATACTTCAAGGGGCTCTGCTTCCTGAGGGGCAGAGTTGTTTAAAGCTTCCTCTACTTCTAGTTTTAGAAAGGAAGAATCACCTTCACCTGCTAAAAGACACAGTTAATCTATAAATGCAACTGCTAAGGCCAAGGCCATTTATGTGTCTGGGGAAACAATTACTTTTCTAGTACTCTGTATTCTCTCTGTGTACATACACACATACACATCTCAAGTAAAGATGGTAGAGACTGAAGGGTAGAAGCTGTTTACATGCCTTGCAACTATTGGGGGCGGGGAGGGTAGACAAGGGGGTCGACATTTCAAAAGCAGGGCAATTCAAAATTTCTTTCTGCTAGGTGTTAAATTAGGTGCATATGGTACCTGGCTACCTGGCTCTGGTAATGGGAATACTCGAACCTGTTTTGCCTTTCTTCTCTGAGGTGGAAAGCATAGCTAATATGTCACCCTGTGCAAGACCAAAAATGGATGTCCCCTCAGCTCTTGTGGCGCCTTCTCAAAGCTGGCTAAGGGAGGCACTAGGTGTGAGAAGGAGGTGTGAGTCTCTGGAAGTGTCCTAGAGCCCTCCCATCTCCTTCCCAAGGCTTGGAAAGCACTAAGTAGGAATGGGCAAGCAGTTGGGACGACTCTAGGACCCTGTCAGAGCCCTTTTTCCCAAAGCACAGAACTTACAAGAATTTGGGAAGGAGACAGGAAGGTCCCCTGTGCAGGGGAACCAGTGGCACTCCTCTAAATTTGCCTCTGGCATTGCCTCACATTTTGGGAAGAGATATGGTCATATGCTGTGTGATTTATTGTCCCTAGTTTTCAACCACAATTTGGGATCAAAACAGCCCTGGACATTCTGCCTTTGGGGAGAGTTACATGGGGAATGTGACTCTTGGATTCTTTCAGAGGTCTTTGATACCATCAACCATGGTATCCTATTGGAATGGCTGTGTGGGTGGAAAGTGGAGAGCATAGAGTTATGATGGGATCAGACCCAGAGGGGAGTATAAATTTGAGGAACATGTGTATAAAAATGAATATATCAGTGAAGGGAGCATACCAAATTCATTATATTAGAAGAAACTCCTTTGAAAAAAGTTTACATTAATCAAAACTGCGCACAAAAATGTGCTTACTTGGAGAAATTTGCACAAAGAATAATTTTATGAGCATTTTTTAAAAAATGCAAATTACTGCAGAATTGTGGGGATTGCATTTCAGGTTGGAAAAATAAGAAACTGAGAGAATCAACAATGGCAGATCCTTCCGTCCCTAGTGACATCATAGGACCAATCAGATTTAGCTACATAGTTACATCACTGAGGTCAAATGAAGCTGCACTGCCTTTCCTCTGAGGCCCCAATCCAGCCCTATTTGCACCAGAACGGATGCTGGAATGAACATGTTAGATTGCTCATTCAAGTGTGTACCCTACTGAGAGAAAAAATATATCAGTGCATATATGCTGGAAATAGGGTTGGGGATTTTTCAGTGGGAATAACAAAGTTTGTAAAACTCTTTCCGTTCTCAGCAATTCCTAGAGAAGCGCTGTTCATACAGAGAAGCCTAGGATGACTCCCGTTTAATACCCCATGCAAAATAAATAAATAAAAATTATAAGATGTATCAGCCAAAATTTAACATCAATGGAGACAGGAATGCATGGTTTATTTTTACATGCACGCGAAACAATGAAAATGGAGGTACTTCCAGAGGCTAAGTTCTTCGCACTAAGCTAAGTCCTAGTAGGGAACATTGGCCCACAAGTTGCTCAGCTTTTTCAACTCAACTCACCACCAGGTAGAGATGTGAAATTTCTGGAAATTTCTGAATCTAGCCACCCCTCACCCCTTGCTTTTTTGTTTGTTTGGGGCAATGAAAATGTATGTAATACTTGTTTTCTTTTTGGAATGGTATTTCTTGAAGAATATAAATGCATTATGTATAGCTTAGCACATAATTGTACATATTGATATATTTATGAAATTTACAAGTATAATTGCCTTAGGTTTATGCAAACAATAATTACAAGCGCACCCAGTATTAGAAGCAAGTAGCTGCAGGTATCCAGGCATATCTTAGTTTTTGTGAGTTAGGGAAATGAGGGAGGAAATAAAATAAGAGTCAAAAGTAAAAAAAACAAAAACCATCAGCACTGCAATAAACTAAATAAAGTTTTTTTGTTATCTGGAATTAGGCACAGTCACCTTTCCTTCCTGTCAGCGTTATCCTGAAAGGATGCTGGTGGTGGAAAACTTGCAATGAATGTTTACAAGGAGAAACAGGGGGATGTGTGTTCACACCACAGGCAATGCTCCCTCAGCATGGTGTAGTGGTTAAGAGGGGTGGACTCATAATCTGGTGAACCGGGTTCACTTCCCCACTCCTCCACATGCAGCTGCTGGGTGACCTTGGGCTAGTCACACTTCTCCGAAGTCTCTCAGCCCCACTCACCTCACAGAGTGTTTGTTGAGGGGGAGGAAGGGAAAGGAGAATGTCAGCCGCTTTGAGACTCCTTAAGGGGAGTGAAAGGTGGGATATCAAGTCCAAACTCTTCTTCTTCTTCTCACCCCCCACAAAATATTCACAATCTTAAGTATGAACAGAACACAGGACTGAGGACTATGAGAGCTTCTGGTTAATGAGTTAATCTTCATAATAACATTGGGCTCATCATTATCATGTGATCACACACGAATCAGTGTCACAGAAATGACAGACAAAATTAGGTACATAAAGCCCACCACCATGTCATTTACACAGTGACTGAGATATCCTATTATAATCATCTCAAGTTTCTCTCCATATTGAGATAATCCATTTCTGAAAGATGGAATAATTTCCCAAATCTGAGCTTTCATGGGCTGGGCTACTCCATTTGTTCCTTCTGATTTGATTGCATTTCCCACCACTTGAAGTAACATCACAAATCAGAGACCCTGATAAAGCTATCACAAAGGTCTCTGAGCTGAGCCTGGTCAGATCATCATGCAAGATGAGAAGAAGCAGCTCATTCCATTTTTGCATCCTTCATCAAGTAATTATCTTACATGAGATGGACTTGAATAGAGGGAAAGGATTCAGTTGCAGTTCTAAGTTAAGAATGGAGAAGTGACTTCCATGGTGTCAACTAGAGAGCAGATTGACTAGGCCTTATTAGGCTTGTCTAAATTTATTGAGAGATTGGCACTGGAGTCAAGAAAAAACCCATAAAGGTATATAATATGATTGGTCAACTGTTTCCTATAAAACCAAGGAAGGAAAAGCTGTCCTTTTTTTATGCTGTTTTATCATATAGCTAGCATATAGAAGGGATAGCCAATGTGGCACCTCTCAGGTGTTGTTGGACTACAAGTCCTATCACTCAAGTATGGCCAATCACTGGAGATGATGGGAGTTGTAATCCAACAACATCTAGATGGCACATTAGCTATCCTTGGTGTATGGTCACTTAAATGAAAAGCAAAATCTGTATGTCAGTATTCTCAAAGTGGAAAAAAGAGTGGAAAGCAACTCTTTTATCCCTGAAAGAGCTGGCAGTTATCTATCTGAAGATGAAGTAATGCACAAATATGGGCACAAAGAGAGAATGGTAAAGGCTAGACAACAGACAATTCAGACCTCATCCTAAATTCATTTCAGTCACTCTGGAATCAGCTAGATGGCCAGCCAGACTATTATGTGTATTTAGCAGGAGCCTTTTATAATGGATTTGATAAGCGTTATTGCAGGGTGGACCTGGTACAAGTCATCTTTATTTTAAATGACTTCTAAGTCCCTTTTCCTGGGTGCTGATAATAGCTTCCAGAAAAATTAAGGCAGTAAACAAAATCATATTGATGTACATTAAAATAGCTGGTAAACTGCTAAGAAATGACAACAAAGTACACCAGGGAGTCAAATGAATAAAATTGATTTTTTTTTTTAAAAAAGAAGCAATTCTTTGCAAAACACAGATAAAGGGCCTCCTCACCTAAATGGGGAGGACATTCTGGAGCCTAGGGGATACAGCAATGAAGTTCCTATCGACATATATATTGTTTTGATATGATGCAGTAAAGTCATGTACAGTAAGGTTGCATTTTCTGTCTGCAACTGGCACATGTGTTGGTAGAAGGAGAGGTGGTCTCTTAAATTGGATCCCAAAGTCAGTCAGTCAATAGCAGTCACTGGGGCAGGGCCAGGGTTACATTCCTCACTTGGCTTGCCAGCATCTCTATACAGGCACCACAGGTGACTGGCCTGCCATCTTGCTTGCTCAGTAACTGGCATTGGGAAGCCAGACAAGCAGTACAACATCACCCCACCCTGCCAACCATTACTGTAGCCAGTGTCAGGTTGTATTCAGACCTGTCAAAGGGCACATTTTATGCATTTTGCACCAGTTGCAGCTCCCTATTCATTGTTAAGGGCAACTCTTATAGCCAAGTCTGCAAGTCACAAAATGATGGATTGATGTGGGAAGTCAACACTCTCCCAGAAGGTGTAGAATCTTGACAACCAATGTGAGTTCTTCAAGTCATCTGTAGCCACACCTACTACCTTCTTAAAAAGCAGCTCTAGGTGCAGAAGCACCAACAGACTCCTCATCTGGTCAGACATAGAGATAACTACCCCACCTTTCACAATCATATTGTCCCCTGTAAGCACTCAGCATACCCGGCAAGTATAACCTCCATCTTGTCTGGATTCACATGTAATCTGGAAAAATCCTCTGAAAAGCATCATAAAGACTAAGAGAGTTATGGCACAGGCTTTCAGAGACAGGAATCTACTTCATCCAACGGATGAAGGGTGTTCCTAAGTTGGCACGTAACAGTGGGACCAGAGGGCAATGAAATGAAAAAGTTCAGACTGTGATATCTACATGGAAAATTAAAACGTACAAAAAAAAAAAACCATGACCAATTACAAAAAAGTGTCTATAGATTGTTTACCTGCCAGCTCACTATGGAGGGGTTATAAATGAAACAACAATCCTTAGAGATTTGGGAAATGAGGGATCTGTGTTCTTCCGCTTGTTGCAGGACTCCAATTCCCATCAGTCTCAGCCAGCATGGCCTATGCTCAAGAGCAGATGATGGGGGGCCTTAAGGGACAACCTGGAAGGGCTCATGTCTCCTGGGTATGGCCAGGCTGACCCAATGATAGCAGAAAAGATTTGTTTATTGCCATCACTACCACCTCACAGGTTTGCAAATGATCTTCATAGTTCCCTTTTCAAGTACATATAACGGTAGGATCAGAGTGTTCGTATCCTTTGATGATAAATATGGTGCACGCTAAGGAATTAAGCTTTTAGAAAATATACTAAGCTCTTTCATCTTGTTAAACAAAGGGTGATTATCTGAAGGTTTATCGTAGCAAGGGAACAAGGGCCCTCACTTTGTTTTAATCAAGAATATATATTGTAATGGGAAACTTAAAATGAGGGCAGAGTGCATTAGAATGCTCCTGTTAGGGAAATCATTCATTGAATTCAGTTTGGGTAATTTCAAATGGACCTCCTATGGGAGAATAAGTCACCTGCTGTTTCAGTTTGTATGTTGCCGAGAAAAAATGTGTGATACTTGACCTGGCTGAATGGCAATCAATGTGAGATTCCATGCATGCTGGCTTGTAAGTTCTACTGAATTCCATAGAGCTTCCTCCCAAATAAGTGTGCATAGGAATGCAGACAGGGGATTAGATTGAAATTTACATTTCTCTCTCTCTCTCTCTCTCTCTCTTTTTTTAAAAAGGAAAATGTAGCTTTTAGCATTTATATTAGGTTGTATTCAACGGTGGCTTTGCCTTAGTTGGAAACACTTCTGCTTGCAGAGGTTGGGACACATGGTTTTTTGTTAATCTCCTCTCCTTCACCTATTGTAGTTGCATCATATCCCATTTTGTTCTGGAGGATCCTCCAGCCTTTAAGATAAGCTTTTTTGGTGTGGTGGTAGTGTTTTAAGTTGGGGGAATAGTGAAAACTGGATGCCTCAACTTGCATGAAGGGAAGTTATTTCTGCTAAAGCAGGTTTGAGGAAACATTGGCCAACCAGATATTGCTAAACTACAACTCCCGTAATCTCTGACTATTGGCTTGCTGGCGCTGATGGGGGCGGGGTCAAAGTAGAAAGCTGGAGGTGTCCCCCAATGATTATAAATAAAAGACACCACTGAAAAAAAACCCAGTGGTTCCCAAGCATTGTCCCTACCCCATGGACCACATGAATGGTTTTCTGCCTGTTGTGGCTATTGTAAATCGGATCCTCCTATTCGAGGGTCCACGTTGCGTGTTGGCCCAAGGCACCTCCCCACTAACCCTTGAGGGGTTGGGGGTTGGGCACGGCTCACTTAGTGGCCCCATGATTGTGCCACAGCCAATTAGCCAATCAGGAAGAGGGCGTGATTGTGGAGCATATAAAAGCGGCAGCGCATTGCTAGAGGTTTTACCTGGCTTTTCTCCACCTAACACCCGCCCACCTGCCCCCCCTTTTTAGGTGTCTGCTTTGGCCTTGCTCTGGACTTCGGTTGGTCTCCTGTTTTGGGGACAGGGGCCGGTTAGGAATTTTTCCATTTGGCAGAATTGGCACTGGCCATTTGGTTTTCTCCTACCTCCTAGCAATCGTTACAGCTTTGTAAGGTTTGTGGTTAGGCATTGGCTTATTGTGGTGTGGGGGAGGGGAGGTGCAGCCACCACCTGCCCCTCCAGGTACAAGGGGGCAGGTACGCGGTGACAGCAGGTTCTGGTCCCTCAGGTTCAAGAACAGTTTCAGGTTAAGAACGGGCCTCCAAAACAAATTAAGTTCTTAACCAGAGGTACCACTGTAAAGGAATCCGCAGCTCTGGATTTTGTCCAAAGTCCACTTGAGGGGCTAGGGCCATGCCAGGACCCAGTGGGAATCCCAGGGTGAGTTTCAGTTGGTTGCCTTCGATGGAGCTCCCTCTTGTGGTCATTTACCCTTCCAGTTCCTGCAAGGCGGGCAGGAGTCAGATACAGTGGTACCTCCGGTTACGAACTTAATTCGTTCCGGATGTCCGTTCTTAACCTGAAACCATTCTTAACCTGAGGTACCACTTTAGCTAATGGGGCCTCCTGCTGCCACTGCGCTGCCACCACACGATTTGTGTTCTCATCCTGAGGTAAAGTTCTTAACCCGAGGTACTACTTCTGGGTTAGCGGAGTCTTTAACCTGAAGCGTATGTAGCCTGAGGTGTTTGTAACCTGAGGTACCACTGTATAGTTATTGCCAATGCCTAAGCCAATACCACTCACATTTCTGTAATCAATAAAGTTGTGGCCTAAATTTTGCCCATTAACCTTTAAACTAAAATTCTGTGTCAGTGTGTTTTTATTATTCTTGGGGGTGCGCCGGGGTCTTGACGCGCAATGTGTTGTGCTAAGGGCTATATGATTTTGAATGGTGTTTGAATTGCTCCCCTTCTCCCCAAGCCAGTTTGGAATATATCAGCTAGCAAGTCCCAATGGGGTATATTGAGGGAAGAAGCTCCAGCCCACAGCACTGCCACACTTTGCAGTTAGGTCAGTGGATTTGCCATACATCAGAAAGCAGGTTTCGTGTGAGGAACTGGGTGTTTATTCTGCCTTTTCGTGGTAGGGAAAATACATTCTTCCAATGTGCATCCCCCCCCAACCATTTCCTGAGAATGTGTAGTCACCTGGCTGTATACTGCTCGCTGTTTTAATGTGTTTTGCTCCTGTGCCGATGCTGATGTTTCTAATGCTATTATACTATTTTATTGTAGCTTTTGCAAAGCGCACTCACAAAAGAAGACATCTATTCTGCCCTTTGGCACCCAAGGCATCTTCTAGATTAAAAACACCAAAATTCAACTAAGATAATGTGATAAAAAAATACAAAATATAAATTATATATTGAGCGGTCATAAATTACAATTTGGCCAGGAGCTGGGGAGATACAGCTCCACAACACTGGCAGGACAGCACTATATTCAGACCAGGGCTGAGGAGGAAAACACACAGCCAGAAAAAGAAACAATGTTTGCTTTAATTATTTTCTTTTTGTTCCTTTTGTTTCCCCCTCTCATCTTACAAATTTCCCTTAGAATGTGACCCTGCATATCAGGGCGTGTGTGCGCACTCCTTTTTATTAGTTACCCTTTTGTTTTCTCTCTCTCCCCTGGTTTTTGTTTGCTTGTTCAAAGTTTCATCCTTCTCTCTTCAGTTTATGACTTCCCGCCGAGACCATATAACACCGGTCTTGAAAGACCTACATTGGCCCCAGTACGTTTCTGAGCACAATTCAAAGTGTTGGTGATGACCTTTAAAGCCCTAA
Source organism: Podarcis gaigeae (assembly GCF_964106915.1). Lineage (NCBI taxonomy): Eukaryota > Metazoa > Chordata > Lepidosauria > Squamata > Lacertidae > Podarcis > Podarcis gaigeae. The sequence goes on from NC_139680.1 coordinate 22,300,771, forward strand.
ATGGCCTTGGTCCAGTATATCTGAAGGAGCGTCTCCACCTCCATCGTTTTACCCGGACACTGAGGTCCAGCTCCGAGGGCCTTCTGGCGGTTCCCTCACTGTTTGAAGCCAAGTTACAGGGAACCAGGCAGAGGGCCTTCTCAGTAGTGGCGCCCGCCCTGTGGAGTGCCCTCCCACCAGTTGTCAAAGAGAACAACAACTACCAGACTTTTAGAAGACATCTGAAGGCAGCCCTGTTTAGGGAAGCTTTTAATGTTTGATGTATTACAGTATTTTAATATTTTTTTGGAAGCTGCCCAGAGTGGCTGGGGAAGCCCAGCCAGATGGGCGGGGTATAAATAATAAATTATTATTATTATTATTCCCCCAAAGAATCAGTGGAATTGTAGTTTGCCCCTCACAGAGCTGCAATTCCCAGCAACCTTAACAAAATATATTTCCCAGGATTCTTTGGGGGAAGTCATGTGCTTTAAATGTGCTTCATGGTTTGTACACAGCCACAATATTTTTTGTTCAAGTTCCCAGACTTTAGTCAACCAGCATCAAACTATTTCTTCAGAACTGTAAATTCTTTCAAATATTTGCCACTGGTATCCTAGCTGCTACCGGGGGCATTCCAGTACACTCACTAAAAAGACTTTGGAAAAAATATATTTTAAGAAACCAACAGTATACTCAAAGGGTCGTCTGATAATGCAAGTTCAATTTTAGGTTATTTTTTAAACTCCTCTTTCCCCCCTTCTCTCTCCCCCCATTTCAATCACATACTGAAAAGTTGCTGTAACCCCTCCAGCGTAACTAATGACCCTTTAAAAAATAAATCTGTGCAATTTTTAAAAGTGTTAAATACTATATAAACTCCCCCCACCACAAATGTGACTCCTTCAGAATAATGGAAGGTGAAGCAGCAATATGTCTGTGAATATTCACAGCAGTGTGAATATCAAACAGTTTCTGCAGATAAAGATCTTTCATGCCTATAGCCTAAAGAGATAATTTTATAGTGGTTTTGACTAAGTCAGACTTTTCACAGTCTCATAAGAGGGTGATTAACTTCCAAAAGATATACCTTGCTTTTCAAAGGAATTCTGTATGCCATTCATAGTCAAAATCCCAGGCAAAGTTAAGTTTCAACACTTTTAGCTGCATTTGTAAAGCGAATCCAACTTAAAGTTGTAGGAATGAATTTAGGCACCAGCGGAGGATATATTAGGTATTATCCTTCCTTACTTAAGTGAGAGAGATCAGCAGAGTACCATCCTTTGTAATTTAAAACTTGGAAGCTAAGACAAGGTTGATCAAACCTTCTAGAAACAATAATCCAGGATGCTTTAAGGCAGACTGAATTTTCCCTAGTATTACCCTTTTCTCCCCTTTAAAAATAACAATCACACACATACACGTACACACGTTTTGTGAAAAAGTAAAAGTAGCATTTACTTACATAATGTAGGCCTTGAAGCAGCAATTACAGCAGCAAAATGAAGGCAGGTTTATAACTACTATCTAAGTTACCAAATCTGAGTTCAAGATGGAGTATGACCAGCTTGGAGGCATGATGAAGAAAGAGGGAAATGCCCAGTCAGGAAGGAAATATGTAGTGTTACAGCTTCCTGCCAAGGCAGACAAAGGAAGTGATCTCACAGAGTTCTCTTTCGCAAATTTCACAGGAATGCTTTGTGAGTCTCAGGCCCTTCATGTCACCTATCTGACAAAACATGAATTGTTAGTTTGAGTGCAATGATTTCCCACCAAAGTAGATCCTGAAATTGGGGGTGAAATGGGACCTGTTCTTTCATTCAATATTTTATGAGCCTTTAAACCTCTACTGCCCTTCCCACACAAGCCTTCCAACCAACCAACCACCAGTCTTCAACCTGGTACCATGTATGATGATGGTGGTGGCTTTATTACAACAAAGTGGTATATAAATGTTGTGAAATAAATAAAATAAATTTTTATTTCATTTATAATTACTTCCTATAAAGCACCTTAAAGCCATTTCACAATATAGTAGTAAAATACAATAAAACACCTTGGCTATTCAGATTTCTTTTTCCTCCTCATGTAATATTAGCATTCATAGGTGCACTGGTGGGGGTGGGGAAACCCAACAACTCAAGGGCAGCCAGGTTTTGGCTTAAGAAGTAACAGAAGGAACAAAAGTCTTATCTTTTCAAAAAGAAAACTTGTCCTGGAGCTCACTGCCCACTGGGACCCAACTCAGAATTTGGAAACACAGCAGATGTTTCTATATTCTTCAATCAGCTTTGTGAATACAAAGCAACCTTTGCTATTAATCTCAAAGAGATCGAGCATTTAGTAAAATCTGAACAGACTTTACATTGGTCCAATGAACCATTCAAACAAGGCACTGCTGGCAACCAATTCAGGTCACCAGGCATCATCAGTTCCCAAAACAAATCTTTGTGGCAACAGCAGAAAAATGAGATGTGCTTCTGAAGCCCACCTCAGCTTCCCAGTCTTCATCTCCACTCATTCAACACCAAAATGCCACCATCAATTTCATTGATGAAACTCAAACAAAGAAATGGAACCTGTGAACAACGTATTTCAGACATTGATAACAAGAATTAGGAAAGGGGAAGAAGGTTGCAGAGGTAATATTACAAATAGTATCATTCATCCAGAGAGTACTCTAAGTTCGGGATGGGTGAGTCTGTCAATTTTGGTTTCTCCCCGTTTCAAATCTTTCATGTCCTAACGAAAACCCATCAGCATTTTAGTTTGGGGTTCCTCTAATATACACATTTTTGTATGCAATTTTGCTGGATTTCCTCCCAAAGCCACTGTCCCGAATGTAATGCATTTTTGTATGTTGTTTTCACAAATATATGCATTTTAATGCACATTTTGCTCAATGCTTGCATGCATTGCTTGGCTGGAGAACTGCAGGCAAAATTCAAAGGAGTGCAAATTCCAAAGGCTAGCTGTGATTTATTTTGTATAATGTTTTGAAAAAGTGTGAATTTTGTACCTTCACCTTTAAATATGAAGTGAATTGAATTTTCCCCCAACCTGACTCCAAGCTCTAGTATCATGCTAATCAGGGGGTGTCATCATGATGCCTGCGAGTGGTCTTCCTTGACTCCTTCTCCTTGTTTCTTCCCCCACTGAAATCAGGCTGGACAGAACCGAACAGCTAATAGAAATAGCTTTGGTGTGTGCTTGGTTGTGGTCTGTGCTGTTCCCAATAGTTTGTCTGGTTTGCACAAAGGCTCGAAAAGGTTGGCAACCCCTGAATTACTGTGTCACCTCTGCTTCAAGATGGATATAGATAAAGTGGAAACAATATCTGCCAACATGACTTTTTCAGTTTAGCTCCATAGAGCCAAAGTTGATTTCTCAAAGGATAAGAGAGAGTCTTTGCTTCAGCTGGCAGAAACATTTCAGAAGAAAATGAGGTAGTGACTGGTGACTAGTAATAGAGGCTTTTGAAGAAGTTGCAAGGAAGGAAACTCTTTTTTTGCGATTGCTTCCTGGTGGTCTGTATGAGGCTCATTAACCCTCCTGTACACTGAGCTTTGGCAAGGATACAAGGATACAAATATGAGTAATAAATAATAAAAAGGAGGTTTCAAGCACTTGCCATTTTCCAGTATATTACTAGAGAGGGTTCTGTTTGGGTTGGGTGGATCAGGAATTCTGCAGCCTTGAATTTTCTGTTGAATCTCTTTGGTTTCTTCAGTTCTCAAACACAATGCCTATCTCTCATTCACCGCTTTGCCTATGAAGTATATTCTTGAAAGTCAGCATCACAATTTGGAGCCCTATCTGCTCCAATTATCTTCTTTGTGTTATGTTTCTTCAGCTTCACTCAGCCAAATGAATTGAGGTAAAATGTATAGAGGATATGAAATGTTGTTAAATTGGATTGCCACAGAGACAAAGGGCACACACCCACACCTTTCTTTCCCTTCTTCTTCTTCTTCTTCTTCTTCTTCTTCTTCTTCTTCTTCTTCTTCTTCTTCTTCTCCTCCTCCTCCTCCTCCTCCTCCTCCTCCTCCTCCTCCTCTTCCTCCTCCTCCAGGTTGTCCTCCATGTTGTCAGGTATGCAACCATGTGGACAAATATACTGTGAATCAGCTAGGTACTCAGTCAACAATCACAGTCTTGTGGCACCATGTAGTTAGATAAAGGTAAAGGTAAAGGTACCCCTGCCCGTACGGGCCAGTCTTGACAGACTCTGGGGTTGTGCGCCCATCTCACTTAAGAGGCCAGGGGCCAGCGCTGTCCGGAGACACTTCCAGGTCACGTGGCCAGCGTGACAAAGCTGCATCTGGCGAGCCAGAGCCGCACACGGAAACGCCGTTTACCTTCCCGCTGGTAAGCGGTCCCTATTTATCTACTTGCACCCGGAGGTGCTTTCGAACTGCTAGGTTGGCAGGCGCTGGGACTGAGCAGCGGGAGCGCACCCCGCCGCAGGGATTCGAACCGCCGACCTTTCGATCGGCAAGTCCTAGGCACTGAGGCTTTAACCCACAGCGCCACCTGCGTCCCTCATGTAGTTAGATGCTTCACACTAAAATTCACCCATGTGGTTGTGCATTTGAGTCTATCATCCTGTTGATAAAACAAAAGCCATTTGCTTGTGTTTAGCAGCCAAGAGTTACACAGGAATGCAACTCAAGTGTGGAAAAGCTATGGATTTCAAACAAGTGTTTGAATGAGAATTCCACTTCACATCACATGTTATGCCATGAGGGACCCAATTTCCCTTTAAATTCGAAGAAAAGCAGGACACTAATCTGCTTCTCAAGGGAAAGTGAGAAACAATGCATCGTGTGTGTGTGTGTGTGTGTGGCTGGGCGTGTAGGATCCTTCATGGTAAATTCCATTAGGAAGATCAATACCTGCATGGCAGAACGTAGTGTTCAACCATATTAGCCAACTATCTTTGTGATGCGGGCTTGATTCAGCTGTTTTGTCAAATGGAAAGACTCCCAGGAGCCATGCTGGTAGTTTCCACTGTCAGTGTTAGTCTTGTGAATGACTGTGAAATAAGCTATTATCTATAAATCCATTTTACAACGGCGAACACAAGTGACACCATTGCAAAGACATCTTGAACACATAAGCAAACTGTGTGTTCACGCCTCACTGTAAACTGTGAAGAAGGATGCTCCCCTTACAATAGGAAATTCTTGAAAACATCTTGTACTCAGAATCTAAATCTTCAAGATTTACTTAATAATAGTGCTTGAGTAGGAGTAAAATTTTACTATGTCACTGTACAATAGCATTGTACTAAATTAGGTTCTATTGTATTGTGCATGTATCTCACTTCCGCATGGCAAAGTGCAGGAGATGCATGCCTCATCCCTTCATCCCAAAGTCTCTCTCTCTCTCTCTCTCTCTCTCTCTCTCACACACACACACACATATATTCAGTTTTATACATTTCAATAATTTTACAATCATGTTAACATTTCAAAACTTCTTCCTTCCCCCTCTTTCTGCAGTTCCTTAAATTTATTTTAAATATTTTCTGCATATCTGAATTAACTTAATTCACTCATTTATTCATCTGCTTTAAATATATGCTCTTATAAAACTGCAGGTAATTACAATAATCCTCACAATGTTCTTATCTGTTTACAGTTGGTTTGTAAATATTCAATAAAGCATTTCCATTCTTTTATAAAAAGTTTCCTATTTTTCTGGTAAGTTTTGCCATTTCTGCATATGCCATAAGTTTTTGTATCCATTCATATCGGCCAGAGTAAAATTTGGCCCTCTGGGAGCCCTTTCTGACTCTTTCCCTCTGAATAAAGGGGTCAAACAGGGCTGCCTCTTGGCCCCTTTTCTATTTAATTTCTACATCAATGACATCGTTACAACCATGAAGGCCCTAAACCAATCTGCCCCCTCTTTACAACAGCTCAAGACCCCCATATTACTCTATGCGGACGACATGGTGATACTGTCTTTAACCAAGCAGGGCTTAAACAACATGCTCAGAGGGCTCATGACATATTGTGATACCAACTCCCTCAAAATCAATTTCGCCAAAACCAAAATTCTTACCTTTGGCACGAAAACTCGGAAGCCATTTTGGAATTTTGAGGGCCACTCTATTGAATATTGTTCAGCATTCAAGTATTTGGGTATCACTTTTCAGCATGGGCTTAGCTGGTCAGCTCACCAAAATATGTCCATCCTGGCTGCCCGTAGAACCATCAAAGCCTTGGAGAAATTCTTCTATGCAAAAGGCGGCCAGTTGGTTCCACCAATCAGAAAAGCATTTATCAGCAAAGTCCTCCCGATGTTACTGTATGGGGTTGAAATCTGGGGGTGGAATTTAAAAACACTACAACGGCTCGAGATTCTACAAAACTCTTTTGCACGAAAGTTACTGGGTCTCCCCAAGGGCTCGGTTGCTGCACAGTTAAGAACAGAACTGGGCCTCCCCTCCATTGTTGCGAGAGCCCACATTAGAATTATTAGTTTTTATTGTAAATTAATCAAAGCCCCAGGTTCCCTTTTAGCCAGGCAAGCCTTTTTAACTTGTTCTCATAGCAATAAATGGTCCAAGGCCATGGAGACTATTACTGCACGCTACTCCCTCCCAGATCTTGACACGCTGTCAGCTTGGGATCAACATAAAATCTGGGCCTGGATTCTTACAAGAGACGAGGCCATGGACCGGGCACAGTCCACCACAGCTCGCCTCTCCATGTGGCTCCCTAAAGTGAAAGTGGTAAGATATCTTGCCAACTACTTGATAGACCTGACGGAGCCCAATTTGAGAAGAGCGTTTACCATGGCCCGTTTCCATTCTATACCCACGGCCTTCCTGCAGGGGATTTACTCTAAGACCCCTATTACTCAGCGTCTATGTCCATGCACAATGAATGAAGTAGAGGACTTCATACATTTCTTTTTCTACTGCCCTATTTATGAGCTAATAAGAACTAAGCTCCTCCTCCTGATCCCGTCCACCATCACATCTAAGGAAGACTGTTTGAAATCGCTTCTTGTGGACGCAAATCCCCAAGTTTCACGTGGGGTGGCAATCTTTATAGTGCAGGCCTTGAAACTCAGGGCTACTTTGACTGGGTAGTGTGTCCTAGACCTGGACCTGTTTTAACTCTTTATTACCTTTTTAACCTAATGTGCTGAGCCTATTTTGGGGCCATTATATGCTTTATATACATCCGCATTCTAGATTCCCGGCGCCGGCAACTAAATCTTTACATTATTGTCTTAGGGTAATTTAAATGTCATAACCCCAGTAATATGGCTTTGAATTTTGTTTGGTTGCTTGTCTCTAGCATTTCTGTTTTATCCTGCTATGGCTGTATGCTAATGCAATAAAGGTTTGATTGATTGATTGTATCCATTCTTCTTTTGCTGGGACTTATTTCCATTTTGGGGCAACTAACATTCTTGCCACTGTAGTCACATACTGTGGTGGTACCTCGGGTTACATACGCTTCAGCTTACATACGCTTGAGGTTACAGACTCCGCTAACCCAGAGATAGTGCTTCAGGTTAAGAACTTTGCTTCAGGATGAGAACAGAAATCGTGCTCTGGCGGCGCGGCAGCAGCAGGAGGCCCCATTAGCTAAAGTGGTGCTTCAAGTTAGGAACAGTTTCAGGTTAAGAATGGACCTCCGGAACGAATTAAGTACTTAACCCGAGGTACCACTATACTTGAATATATTTCTACACAGTTTGGCTAGTTCTGTCCCTATAATTGCTGAAAGGAAAGCTTCTGGGTTTGTTGTTGTTGTTTTTGCGTGGACAGGCGGAGTCCCCAGATCCCGCGCCCCCCCCCGGTCATGTGGAATAACGACTCAAGACAACGTGCTATGGAATTAAATTGGTCACAACTTTATTAAATTTCAAATGTGGGTAGACCTTGACTTAGGCATTGGGTGTTCTCCCTCCCCAGTCCCCAGCCGGGGACCTAGGGAGCATCAGGGTTATCCAGTGTGTGTGGGGGGGGGATGGGCCAGCTCTGGAGAACATATGTTCAAGCAGAGATAGCCGCCCCCGTTACGCCGCCGCCGCAAGGGAGAGCAATGACGACCTTTCGGCGTACGGTCAAAGCCTCCCTTCAGAAACCCC
>NC_139680.1:22309064-22324064 GCF_964106915.1 Podarcis gaigeae
GAATCAGTCAATGTCCAATTAAGTAATATAAATATAAACTCTGTTTTGTGGCAGAACAACTCAGAACTCTCCAAGGTTCAAGTGAAACCAGCATCGTACTGGTAATGCTAGATGAACTTCTATGAGCAGGAACAGAAGGGACCACTGTCTGAATGGAATGAAGAATGGCAACAGCGGAGATCAAGGAGCAGGAAGTCCAGACTCTGCCCCTGGAGTCTTTCACATCCACTGCTATTCCTGTCCAAATTCTGCCTTGAGCTGGAGTGAGCTAGGCTCTGAATGAACAGGAGAACTTCAGTAAACACACAGAAGCCAGCAGGGTAATCACATCTCCCCTCTCTCCATTGGTGACACTAATAATCTAATTTGAATTTAGCCAGCAATCCAGATTTAAAGGAACCTGAAATCCATTTTTTGAAACACCTCTCCTTTAATTCAGTGGAGGAGGAGAAAAGAAGGCTTCAATTCCAATAAACAAGAGGAGACATAGCTGTTTTCGTATCTTTCATTAACAGTTCCCACATGTTGACAGCAGCAGCAGCAACAACAGAAACAGCAGCAACATATTCTTGCTGTCTGAAGGCTAGCACATTAAAATAGTTAATTGAGCTTAATCAGCTACTGACATTATTAAAACACAGCCACTACTTTACATTGTGGCCTTTTTTGACATTTCAGAAGAGAGGTTACAAAGTGAAAGAACTATTGAGCGTGGCCTATAATTCATCCCCAAGCTCTTTCCTTTCCTTGAATATTAGAAAACGCATTTCACTAGCCGCACTGAATATTTATTAATGTGCCTGTTTACAAGCTTGCTTGTTGCATTTTCTGTTCCTTGGAAGGAAAGGTGCATACATATTAATTTACTGTTTATTAAATGGACTCAGCCAAAATTTTGCATACGGCTGCTGGTTTATTATAATCCACCTACAGTGTATCGCTAGAATGTTCTTGCTGTTGTTTGCTTGGCAGTGTTCCCTGAAAACATAAACAGACCAACGTGAAGTCAAGTGAAATTTTCACATGATTTCGTTAGATGTAAAAGCAAAAACAGACATGGCATGGAAGATCTGGGATCAAATCTCTCACCTTTTAATAAATAAACAAACAAATAAATGACAAAATTTTTATACCTTCAGGTTTATGATCAGTCTCAAAATTTATTTTGGTTTGCTTTGATTTGCATTACAATAAAATGTTGACAGGATGAAAGTGTCTCATTCCATTTTTTTTAATATAAAAAAGGCCATTCATTACATTTGGGTTTTTTGTTGTAAGTCATAAGCTATGTCCAGCAGATTTGCTTGACAAATACTTACAAAGATTTTGTTTGTGAAACTGTTTAGCTGAAGCAGAGATGCTGTCAGGTAATGATTTGAGTTGCTCTAAGCATAGATAAGAATATCTCCATGAATAAAAAGCTTGCAATATATTGGAACGGCCAAAGCCTCAGACTCTCTGAATGTCCAGACCATAATCTTAAAAAATATGAGAGCCAGTAGTCATGCAAGTCCTTTACACACATATTAAATATTATTTTTACATTAATAGCATAACCTGTAAATATTAGGTTGTAACCTAATAGTAACACAATGGCTTCAGTTGTTGTGTCAGCTTCTCCAGTGAAGGCAGAATGTAATATTGGTAGACTACTTAGATACAATTTAAAGCTATTTAGTTTATTTTTTCTACTCTAGGAGGGTATTCATTCAGACAAACGGTTTCTGTGATTTGTTTCAAAATGGCATTTCAAGTTGTTTGCTCTGTACTGAGCAAGCAGCGCATTGCAGACAAAACGCAGGAGGCTGCCTCCTTTAACAGCGAGTGCAATATCTTCCTCCCACTTCGACATAACAGCTTGGGACCAGTTTACTTGAAGGATTGCCTACTTGACCACTTCGATCTGTGGAGTTTGCACTTTTACAAGTGCCATGTAATGTTTGTTCCGCATCTGTTAGAAGTCAATCTTTCAGTGTGCCAACACCTATGCGTTGGGACTCCCTTCCTATTAACATTAAGGCAGGCATCCTTGCTATACCATTGTAGACACTTGCTAAACATGCCTATCCATATAGATAGATTAATATAGATAATTTAGTACAGTGGTACCTCGGGTTACATACGCTTCAGGTTACATATGCTTCAGGTTACAGACTCCGCTAACGCAGAAATAGTACCTTGGGTTAAGAACTTTACTTCAGGATGAGAACAGAAATTGTGCTCCGGTGGCACGGCAGCAGCAGGAGGCCCCATTAGCTAAAGTGGTGCTTCAGGTTACGAACAGTTTCAGGTTAAGAATGGACCTCTGGAACGAATTAAGTACTTAACCCGAGGTACCACTGTACTGACTTTTCAATTTTGCTGATTTTCATCTGTGTATTATGGGAATTATTTTATATTGTTTTATGTACTTTATTTAGATGTATTTTGCTGCCATTATTATTATTATTATTATTAACCCCACCACTTGGCCTTCCATCATATATGTCATCTCTTTCATCTGTACCACACCGACTTGCATTTATTCGTGCAAGGTTCAATGTTTTTCCATCGAACTTGCTGAGCCACAGATTTTCCAAGGGTTTGGTGTCTCTGCTATGCGAGTGTGACGGGAAAACAGTTGAATCTCTTCCACATATAATGTTCAACTGTCCCTTACATAGCATAGCCAGGACTAAATTCCTGGGTCCTGCTTTACTGCGCTTGGTTGGCAGGCCTGTTGAGTCACATGCCGCACTGCTTTTGCAGGATACAGATCCTTCTGTAACTCTGCAGGTGGCGAGATTCCTGAATGCGGTTATCTCACACACAAAAACCACCAAAAAACAACATCAACAACAAAAACTAATCGGACAGTTATGATGAGAGTGCATGATGGATCTCGTCTCCAGTTCTCCTTTTTCTGTGAACCGTCCCTTGGATCTTTCTGGGCCCCAAGCTGTTATTTGTCACTGCTCAATGACCCACCCTTGCATCGTGGTGTTCCCCTTCTGTTGTTAGATGTATTGGTTTTTATGTTTCTGTGCTTTTATGTTTGTACATATTTTATGGGCTAATAGCCGTAAATAAATAAATTTGAATTTATGTACTCTATTTAGATGTATTTTGCTGCCATTATTATTATTATTATTATTATTATTATTATTATTATTATTCAGTTTCTAGAGTAAATAAAAATAAAAGTTTGATTTTCTTCTCCATCCTTGCATGTCTTCTGACTTGGTGTGCCTATGCTTCTGCAAGACCATTTCATGAACAGAAAACAGAATTGAATGTGGGATGAAAAGCCACAGCAAACTCCAGATTACAACTTTGCACTTGCACAAATATGCCTCATAAGTTCCTTTTTGAACGTTACAAACAACCGCTCTCAGGGGCTCAGCTGGAGAGGGCTGATTCACTTCATAGGTGAGGCCTGCAGAGTGGAAGGAGAGCTCTGGGCAAAGTGCCCTGTGAAAAGCGCCCTGATGCCCTGTGAAACAGGAAAGATTCAGCTAGAAGAAGCCTTCAGAGCAGGTGCAGAGGAGAATAGAGCGGAAGGTACTGCAGCCTAGGACTAAGTCCTGCAAGCTGTCTAAAGGAGGCAGCACTGATTAGCCTCTCCTCCTTCTCCAGGCCTTGATAGCTTCCCCTTTTCCTTCTGCTCCAAGCTTGGGCCTGCCTGTCTCTTCTCTCCATGCTTGTTCACAACTTCTAAGGAATCCTCACGTCTCTTTATGCCACTGCCATTCTGCTTTGTTCCTCACTATGCTCCTGACCTACATCTTGGCCTTTCCTCCAATTACTTCTCTCTCTCTCCTTTATGTCAGATTCTTCCCTTTGCTTTCAGTGGCACCTGAGTCCAGAGGGACATCTATCAAACCTTTGATAGACGAAGAGCTGCAGTTGAACTGATGTCGGTTCCCAAGTTTCAGTTTGGTCATCCCCATAGTACACCTTTAGACGTATAATAAGTGGAACCTGATGGGTTGATGTAGGTTCAACTAGGCTTCAGGGGCTGCCCTACCATTAGGCAGAGTGAGCGAATTGCCTCAGGTGGCAGAAGTTGAGGGACAGTTGCGGCAGCCCTCTGGTTTATTCCTCTTAATGTGCCTTGTCCATTTCTCTCTACTGAAGTCCAGAACTATCTGTGCTACAGTCCTGTCATGTACTGCTTAACTTAGTCTGCTGTCCATGAGTTCACTAAAAGGATCCTATTGACACTGTTGAAGTAAGATTCAACTTCCAGTCCAATCAGTTTCAATACATGGACTTGGCAGTGGAAGGGCACACACCATCTTGTTGTTTGTCTCAGGTATTGGGCCAGCCCTACTATGCAGCCATGAGTGGTGTGGGAATTATTTCTTCATTGGTAATTCCTAGACATCTTCCTCCATTGGTCCTGCTGGCTGTTGTATTCCAACAACTTCTGAAAGAATATGGGTTCCTTATTCCTGCCTGCCACCCTCACAAAGCTGAGTGGGCTCTACGATAGCTGTCAACCTTCCCTTTTTTGGTGGGAAATTCCCTTATTACAGTGCTGTTTCCTGCTGCTTCCTGCTGCTATCCCGTAGACTGTCCCTGGGACAGGTGAGGCTGCTGATCCCTTATTTTCGAGGCTGCTGATCCCTTATTTTCAAATCTGAAAGTAGACAGCTATGGGCTCTACCTTCCACCCAAAGGTTGGGGCAATTGGCAGACTGGGATTGGAAGCAAGCCTGTTTTGAGCTGTATCTGTGCTTGTGTGTTCAGGGCCCAACCTGGAACATGGTGGTCATCTATCAGTGGCAAATATCTACTTTTTTTCTTTATGGGGACTGTCTACATGAACTTTTTTTTTGCCACACTTTGTTTCGGTGCAAGTCTTCAGCCCTGTAGAAAAATCATGAAAACTTGGCTAGATCTCAGACTTTGTGGAGATGGAGGGAGAACGCAGAAAGAATTGTCTCAGTGCTCTGCTTGGCTCCTCCTAGTGACTGGCAGAAGCCAAATGAATTATGCAAAATAAGAAAATGGTGCCATTTATACTTATCACAGAAGGCTAATCTTCTTGGTGCAAAATTTGAGTTGGCTCAGAATTTCAATGTATGGCTTTTTTCTGCAGAAGATATAAAGCCCCAGCTTGTGGAAGCTCATTGGTGGAGCAAGTCTTCAGATATATAAATTAATATTTGTCATCCATAGCACAGGGACCTCTGTTTAGAAATGAGCCTGAAATAATGCTCAATACTCAAAATATAACTCAGCTATACATGGACTTGGGGACTTGGGGTTAAACCACAGAGCCTAGGACTTGCCGATCAGAAGGTCGGCGGTTTGAATCCCTGCAACGGGGTGAGCTCCTGTTGCTCAGTCCCTGTTCATGCCAACCTAGCAGTTCGAAAGCACGTCAAGTGCAAGTAGATAAATAGGTACCGCTCTGGCAGGAAGGTAAACGGTGTTTCCATGCGCTGCTCTGGTTCGCCAGAAGCGTCTTAGTCATGCTGGCCACATGACCTGGAAGCTGTACGCTGGCTCCCTCAGCCAATAAAGCGAGATGAGCGCCGCAACCACAGAGTCAGTCACGACTGGACCTAATGGTCAGGGGTCCCTTTACCTTTACCTTTATACATGGACTTCAGTGGCACTGAGGTGCGTAGGTGTAAACACAAGCAATTGATATGCTCATTTTAAATGAGCAAACTGCAGCACTGAAATAGCTAAAGTGATGTGGGAAATCCTTCCTGCAACATGGCAACATTCTGTATGTGATTCTTCTCATGTTTTGCTTCCAATAACAAGGCGTCATGGGCTTCCTTTGCACTGCCAGTGGAAGAAATGGAATGACTACTTTACCTGATAGTCATGAAGAAAATAATCCTTAATCACTTTTTAAAAAACCTTCTTGGACAAAGTGTACCTACACTTATATACTAAACAAAATGAAACCTGGAACAGGGACAGTAGCTCTGAGCCACAAATAGCCATTTTTATGCCAGCAATCCCTTGGAGACAGCCCTTATTAGACAATGATAGATGGCAGGAACCATGCTTACAATAAATGAAAGGTTACAAAACACAATTCAAAACAACTATTTAACAATAGTAAGTTGTTCTGAGAATAACAAGAACTACTGGAGGAAGGCAGGCTCTTTCCAGAAGTAAACAGATGCTGTTGGCTTAGGATATTCAAAGTATTGATTTGGCTTAGTCTCAGAGTTTACTCCCCCCTCCACCCATTAGTCATTGAAATGGATAAAAATTATTTCCTACAAATTTCAGAAGTTGTTCATAGAGGTTTGCTTTGCTTTACTTTTAGCATGAGTTGTGCATGAATATTGCATTTTAAATATGTATTCATATAGATATGCATTTAGATACTATTTCTAAATGTACTTTCTCTCAAAAACTCAATTGCCTTCTTTTGATGCATACTTCTGGTTTCCTTTCAAGACTCAGGTATTAAGGCAATAAGATCTGTTTCGTCTAAGTCATATTTAATGTTAGATAGAGTGGCAAAGAAAAGAAACCTTGCTTTGCTTATGTCCAAGCATAACTGGGAATTGCAGTTTGGCAGATCTACAACCGTGGTTTTTTCAGAGGATCCTCAAGGGAATGCAGTACTGGCACCTCCATGGTGAGTACCGGCACATATTTTTCTAGGAAAAAAGCACTGCCTACAACCTCCTTCTTAGGTGATCAAAAAGTAGCTATTGCAATACAGTGTTACTCAGGTTAAGAACGTAATTCATTCTGGAGGTCCGTTCTTAACCTAAAACTGTTCTTAACCTGAAGCACCACTTTAGCTAGTGGGGCCTCCTGCTGCCGCCACGTGATTTGTGTTCTCATCCTGAAGCAAAGTTCTTAACTCGAAGTACTATTTCTGGGTTAGCGGAGTCTGTAACCTGAAGCATCTGTAACCCAAGTTACCACTGTACTTGTATTACCTGATCAATGAGCCACCTAATATTACACTATCTGGCTAGCAAAAGATTTTAGACAGATTGATTTGGCAAAATAAGAAGCATAGGAGTAACAAGGCTACCATGCACAGGATAGCCAACTGAAGTGGACTTGTGGGTCCTGATTTTATATGCTTTGCTGCTCAGAAAAGCCACCTTGTTTGTTTAATTAGAGCTCTATAAAACAAATACCGAGTGAAAACAGGAAACACTGGTGTGCACCACTCATTATCCCCCACACCATTTATCTTGGAAGTATGGGATAAATGAAAACAGATGGTGTCCATTTGCGGCTTCATAAAACATGGCTTATCAAGCGGAGAAGAACATGCATCAAGGCTGAGCTTTTCTCCTTCCCACCATCCTGTTGTGCTCTGGCATTAAGATCCTGGGTTGTATTAAGACATGATTTCCTGTTGTGTCCAGTTCAGAACTCCATCTGGAAGAAAATAAACCAGGATCACAAGGGCAGCATAGAATGGGAAGTGTGGAGGGGCAAGGAAAGAGTGCTCAGTCTTGGATGCTTCTTCCTGCCATGATAACCATAGTTTATGAAGCCTGGTACAGTCATCTGAACCGGGCCATTAGCTCCTGTTGTCTCTTCCCTTGATTTCTTTATACTTCATACCAGTTTTATTGGGGGATTAATGTATATGGATTTCAAGCCTGGCTGAAAAAGGAAGTATGCAAGTTTATGTTTAGGATAATGCAATGTTTTGGACAATGGGCAAACTTTGTCTATGACACATCTGAAAGAGAAATGAATTACTCAGTGAACATAAGTTTCCATAAGGTTGTAGCGAACTAAATTCTACTCAGATCCATTAAAACTCATGGTACGAAGTTAGTCAAGTCTAGTAATGAGTTTATCCTGACTATGTCTGACCAGTAAAGGATACAAACTATAATTTCTGTTAATTTCTAGGAAATTAACTATATAGTGGTACCTCTGATTAAGAACTTAATTCGTTCTGGAGGTCCGTTCTTAACCTGAAAATGTTCTTAACCTGAAGCACCACTTTAGCTAATGGGGCCTCCCACTGCTGCCGCGCGATTTCTGTTCTCATCCTGCAGCAAAGTTCTTAACCCGAGGTACTATTTCTGGGTTAGTGGAGTCTGTAACCTGAAGCGTCGGTAACCTGAAGCGTCTGTAAGCCGAGGTACCACTGTATCTGAAAAAATTCTTTATGCACATATTATCTTGGGTAGATGATTTATGTCTGTAATTTATCAACTTATTTTCTCAGGTCCTCCAGAGATGTGACAGCACCCTTTTGGGACTCAGTGGACTCATTTAACTATAGTACTCCAAGATTTTTCCAATCTTAAGTTCAGTTTCCCACATCAGTTTACATTTTTTTAAAGAAAAATTTGTAAACTTTTGTGCACATTTATGCCATTTTTTGCAGGTAATTTTATGCAAGATATACATTTTGGCAAGCCATTTTCCTGAAGCTATGTATTTTCCCCAGTATATGCATTGTTGTGCATAGTTGCCCTGAAAACATACTTTTTAGTGCAGCTTTTGGTTGGAGAACTGCATCACAAAATTCAGAGGTGTGCAAAATGATTAGCTGTGCTTTGGTTTCCACTTTGGTTCCAGAAGTGTGAATCAGGTGGGTTCCCAGTAAAATACAATGTGAATGAATTTCTCCTACACCCCTAGCTCCTGATCTACCTGTTCATGTTGGTATGAACAGAATCATAATAGTCCCTTACTATGCGCTCAAGGAACAGAGATGGTAGTCAAGGTCATATAGAAATTCACAGTGATCCTTTTCCCTCTGAAGTCATTTCATTAAAATATACCTCTTTATGTTTCTTTACAAGACAGGAAGAGTGGAATGAGCCATAGCCCACTTTCTTGCAATCTGACAACTTTCCATGCTCCTTATTCTCGGCACCATAAAATTATGCAAATCACAGAATAAAGCTTTAGGAAACCCACTGAGACGCTGTATGAGACTTTTACCTTTCATTTACCAGATTACACTGTAGTGGTTCTGGTTCTCTTTAAGCTGTCACACTCCAAATATAATTATAATATAACATTTCAGTCATGCTCAGAACATTTATCCAAATTCCCAAATGCCGGCACACACAGGCTCATCCCTTAGAGGTATGAAATAGTCTTTATATATTGATACAGTCACAAACAGTAACACTGTAGGGAGTGATAAGCAGTCAGTGGACCCAGAGAGGAAAGAATTATTTTAGTTTTTACCTAGTCCTGCCAGAGAAATTAAAGACTTTCTAAAGGAGGATTGAGAATGAAGCTCTCTAGTCGTTTACAAGTTTAGAGGACTTATGGGAAACAATGGGGCATATCCACTGAAAGAAAAACATAACTAAACCAAACCAGGAACCTAGTAAGCAGCAATAAGTTTACTTCCACAAGTACAGTGATATCGCAATATGCCTGCCAAATAGTGTGTATGAAATGGGAACATTTGCCATCCCTGCAATCTGTACTAACAACCTAGTCCACAGTTAGTCAGCTCACATTACAATCCCCATGCATATCCTTGCAGAAGCAAGTCCCATTGAGTTCAGTGGGATTTAATCTCAACTAAATGTGCACAGCCCTCTTACCCCCCAAATGAACTAAAGGGGTCTTATTTTTGAGTAGGCTGCATTGCTCATTAGGTATTTGAAGATCTGAGCTGAACTAGTTTTACTGGTGCAATAAAGCTATGAAGTGCATCGTTCTGAATCTTGGTCCTTAGGCTTTCAAGGTGCCGCATAACATTTTGCAAAACGGTGATGGATCTGCTTTGTGGCAAGCTCCCATTTAAAAGGCTGAAACCAAAGCTGCCTTTCCCCTTGCAAAAGGTGTTTTCCACTCATAGAAGAACTATAGTGGTGCTGCGCGAGAACAGTTAACATCAATCCAGTAATGTTCTATTGCTTGTACATGGGCTCAAACAACCTCCTGCCCCAGCGAAAGAATGAGAATTGCTGTACCTACTGCACAATGTCACGAATTCTTGAGGAAGCTCTTCCTCAATCATCCCAGTGGCTATTTCCCATCTTGCCATGGCTTTTTGGAGCTAGCCCAATGCTTCTGGAAAAAACCCAGGCTTAATATTAGCTCAGGCTCAGCCCCAGAATCCTGTTTGCAGGCCATTCAAATGTTCCTATTTTCCAGGGACAGTCCTGGATTTACAGAAGCCATTCTGGTTTCTGATTTGATCTTGGCTGTCCCACTTTTCCTTAGGCCATCTCTATTTCCACTGGATAAATGTTGGAGGGGATGGAGTTATGTGACCCCTGATCTGAGGAAATAAGTAACTATAGAACCTTTATAAGACACCTGGAGGCAGCCCTATATAGGAATGTTTTTTAATGTTTAATGGGTGGCACATAAATAATAAAGTTGTTGTTGTTGTTGTTGTTTAATAGGATGTCCCTATTTCCATTGGGAAAATGTTGGAGGGTATGTGTTTGGGATGCATGGTTCATCCTAACATAGGTGCACCACAAATAAGGTGAAAAGTCCCTGAGAGAGTTTGTAGATAAACAGAGCCAGCTCACAAATGTGTTTGACGCTGTGACACAGTCATGTTTCCAGTCAGAGGGTCTAGCTTCTAAAGAGGCTTGAGCCTGAGCACATTAAGATTAAATGAAATATGTGAACAAACGAAGAAAGGAAAGGAAGCAAAATGGAGCTTCAGTCTAGGCCCTATCGAAAGGATTTATTTCCCCCTAGCCCATGTCGCATAGTAGGCTAAGGTATGAAACTAATTTTAAATATTACAAAGCCGGCACTTGTGTGTGCATTAATGGGCTGCATTTTAAATATAGCTTCCCCTTCTTCCACAGTCTAGAGATAATGCAGAATGCATTTCATTATCCCTCCCCTTCAGATATTTTCATGGTTAAAACAAGCTGGCTGCAGGCCACCTGGAGTGTGTAATTCAAAGCTGCAGCATTTCCTGGAACAGTCATGCTATCAGCAATACATTTATGCCAATGATATAATATACAGTAGGGCAGCCCAAGGCCTTCTGTCAGCTGCAGATAGTAGCAAACTCTTTGGCAATTGTTATGCTCCTTACATTTGTGAGAAGAGGGAGTACATCTATAGTGACAGATCCCTGTATGTCAGGGAAGTCCTTTCTTCATCTTAGAAGGAGACTGTCTACCACAGAAAATGAATCATTCATAAAAGGCATTGTTTGGGTCCTTGACTGACCATGCAGTTCTTCAAGAGATGTGGAATGTTGTGGTCTAGCACCAAAGATAAATAAAACTTTGCCATTTGTAACCCAAAAGCCAAAAATAAATGATAATTGAATCATGTCAGATAAGAAAGGTACACACATGTATAAATCATTTTCTCTCCTTTGAAATACATCTGAGCAGGGGTGTGTTTGTGTGTGTGTATGTGTGTGATAAAGAGAGAGAGAGAGACTGTCAGATGAGTGTTTGTACACTAGCTAATGGAACAAACTATGACCTAGACTTCTGTCATTCATACATAAACACACATACACAGTTGTTTAATTAAAACAATAATCATATAACAATATTCAATAAAATTCTCTTAAGAACTAGCTAAAAAATGGGGAAAAATACCACTATATAGCAAAAAAATAAAGCAAAACTTTATTGTTCAAAGCAAAACTATTAAAAACAGATGGTGACAGCAGTCAAGAAATTAAAAGATGCCTGCTTCTTGGGAGAAAAGCAATGACAAACCTAGACAGCATCTTAAAAAGCAGAGACATCACCTTGTCAACAAAGGTCCATAAAGTCAAAGCTATGGTTTTCCCAGTAGTGATGTATGGAAGTGAGAGCTGGACCATAAAGATAGCTGATCGCCAAAGAATTGATGCTTTTGAATTATGGTGCTGGAGGAGACTCTTGAGAGTCCCATGGACTGCAAGAAGATCAAACCTATCCATTCCGAAGGAAATCAGCCCTGAGTGCTCACCGGAAGGACAGATCCTGAAGCTGAGGCTCCAATACTTTGGCCACCACATGAGAAGAGAAGACTCCCTGGAAAAGACCTTGATGTTGGGAAAGATTGAGGGCACAAGGAGAACGGGATGACAGGGGTTGAGATGGTTGGACAGTGTTCTCAAAGCTACGAACATAAGTTTGACCAAGCTGCGGGAGACAGGAGTGCTTGGCCTGCTCTGCACCATGGGGTCACGAAGAGTCGGACACGACTAAACGACTAAACATGTATTTCCACCTCACAAATCAGACAAGAGGGTAGTTATTATCTCTGAGGCAGCATCATTTTTGTATTTGTGTCCAGTAGAGGCTCCTCTGGGTGGCGCATAGCCCTTCCAAGATTTTGAGCCCCCACAAACCCTCATAGTGCAGTCTTTCTCCTGTCACCCACAGTGATTATTAATATATTTCCACTGACTGAGAGGCTTCCTAGAAGCTCTGCTCATCTCCTCTGCTTAGCCAATGAAAATAATCACTACCAGCAGGTCCCACCGCTGTCTACAGCAACTGTTTCCCACTGAAATGGCTTTGGTAGGGCAGTGGATTATTTTGCTCATTCCCCTTCCCTATTTTATCTGTAAAAGCCATGGAAGGGTAAAAAAAAGAAAACAAGCTAAAGTTTATAACAAGGTGGGTGAGAAACCAAAATCGTTCAGCCCACCCTAAGCCAATCAGAACCATGCAATCTTGGTGATTTTAAGCTTGGTCTCCTAACTCTTGTCTATTTAATATCCTTACACATTCTGTAAAAAAAGTTTAGAAATAAGTCACTGTGGTTTGGGGAAAATATTTTCCCATAGGGCTGAAAGTTCTGTGTGGCCACTTTAAGACCAATCACTTCAGGCTCCACTTCTATTTTTTGAATAAAGAAATGTTTAATTGAGTTCCTGGAATTTGCATTGATATGTAACTTTCTGTACTGCTTCCAAGTTTCTGGAACGAAAGATGTACATATGAGGATGTTTAAATGCAAGGCCTGCCTACGTCTCTTCCCACTCTTTCAAATCTTTGTCTGGAACCAACAAGCTAGTACATCTGACAGCCGTAAGATTCCAGGTAGTGATGATCCGCCTTGCACATCTGTTTCCCCTGCACACTTTTTTGAGGACAGCTCTCTGTTATTCATGCGCCTGCTCAAGCATTGCGCATACCAAATGGAGTCCCAGTGATTTAGAGCCATATGCTTAAGGTTTCACTTTGACAAGCTGTTCTGCTGCTGCAGATCTCCAGGGCTATTCAAATTCCTACCAAACGACTACAGAGAGCCTCTAACCACACTCAGGGGCGACCTTCATCAAATAACCAACTCATCTCTAAGGAGGTTCATGGAAATTAAGTAGAAGGAGCGATGGACAAGGGATTAGATGAGACTACAGGAGTAGTAGGTTTGTTGGTGGTTCTACTGGAAATCCTATTCTTCTTTATGTTCTATAGAACTTTTAATTTTTCTTACACAAAACCAAGCATCATTTGTTTCTATTTGTATTATAAGATATAATTTGGAACTTCTCTGCTGATTAGATCTTTAATCAACACAAGAAAACTCTTGTTTCTAGGGCTGCAATCCTAAACGAACGTATCCGTGTAGAACGTACTCCTGCTTTGATGTGCATCTTTGTCATGGGTGTGTGGTTACAGTCCTACATCCACATATCTGGGGCTCAGCCTCATTGAAATAAACCAGATTTAGCTCAGAGTTACATTTCATTTTAAGAGTATGAAATACTTCCTGCATTCTGGTTGTTGTTTTTGTGTGTGTGAAAAGCATGATCTTATTTCACAGGACTCTGCATGCAAAGCTGCAAGACTTTTTGTCCAATGCTTGAAAAAATTCCAAGCAATCCATATGAAAGCTGCCACTGGGATAAACAGTGAAGAGAGCTTGCTGCTCACACTCTTAGTAACGCAAGTGAGAAGCAGCTGCAGGTTTATTCAGTAAGAGCAAGCACCCTATAATAGGTGTGGAATGTGTTTCATCCACCCTGAAGGGTTTCAGATTTAGAAGGGACTGTAGAAATGGGCACGGGTCAATGCCAAGTTGATAAAAAGGAAGAAGAAGATAAACTAAGCCCTGGTCAGCAGAAGCAGGGAAAGTATAAATCAAATTAATTCTTCCAAGAAAGGCTCACTGCATCCCTCAAAAAATGTAAGCCACGAAGGGTTGCTTAATTCTGGTAATTTGTATGTGAGTGAGTAAATGCTTGCTTCTGAAGAGAGCATCTCCAGAGAAGATATTTTGATAGAAGAACCGCACATGGTTAAAAGCTGACAGCTAAAAACAAAAATCCATGCTAATGAAACCTTGCCCCAAACTGTTATCAGATCTGCTGCTGTATCCGAATGCACAGGTTCACAAAAAAATCCATTCATGGAAAAAGCTCATTTTGAGGAATGGGGATACTGCTCTTGGGATTTTTACTGCACACTGCAACAGAATTGCATCGGCTCACTCTACAATACCTTGTTTATTTAGGTGATTTTTTTTTTTTGCACTGACCAATAAAGAATCAATATTAGTGTGCTTGCTCCAGAGAGCTAGCAATAACAACACTCCCATTGCAACTGTAATATTTATATAAAATATATGAAATTAAAGTTTTAGAGGCAAGAATATACAGCAATTTAGATGCCATGATAATGGCTTTTGCAGCTTGAAATCCCACTACAGAAACAGAGGAGAGAGGCTTAATCATATGCTACAGTGACTAACCCACCCTCCCATTGTCTGGATCATAGGCTTGTTTACTACTGCAGAGAGTTGTCCAATATAGAGTTGTGAGTTGGAGTCTCTTTTATAGTGGAAGAGAAGGGAGCAGGAAGGGGAGAAGTTTGCATGCCTGTCCTGAAATCATGAGTTCAGGGAGCGGATGAAATCAGTAAAATACAGGAGATAAAAAGAAGTATGAAGAGTGAGCATAATACCTAGTTTACCACAGAAGGAAAAGAGGAAGCATTTTGAATCATGGTCTCTGGTCTAGTAACTATATCAATAGGGTGGGAATTCACAGTTAGGGTTGAATGCTTAACCAGGGGTCGAGTTGTTCTAGTGGCCAAATACATCTGGCATCTATAACCAGGATATGTGGTCATCCAACCCCAGGGCAACTCCCTCTTTTCA